>NC_091154.1:46050231-46160806 GCF_040958095.1 Procambarus clarkii
GCATCTATCTGGACCTAAAAAAGGCATTCGACAGTTCCACATAGAGAGGTTGTTCTGGAAACTGGAAAATATTGGAGGGGTGACAGGTAAGCTTCTAATATGGATGAAAAATTTTCTGACATAGAAAAATGAGGGCAGTAATCAGAGGCAATGTATCGGACTGGAGAAATGTCACAAGTGGAGTACCACAGGGTTCAGTTCTTGCACCAGTGATGTTTATTGTCTACATAAATGATCTACCAGTTGGTATACAGAATTACATGAACATGTTTGCTGATGATGCTAAGATAATAGGAAGGATAAGAAATTTAGATGATTGTCATGCCCTTCAAGAAAACCTGGATAAAATAAGTATATGGAGCACCACTTGGCAAATGGAATTTAATGTTAATAAATGCCATGTTATGGAATGTGGAACAGGAGAACATAGACCCCACACAACCTATACATTATGTGAGAAATCTTTAAAGAATTCTGATAAAGAAAGAGATCTAGGGGTGGTTCTAGATAGAAAACTATCACCTGAGGACCACATAAAGAATATTGTGCGAGGAGCCTATGCTACGCTTTCTAACTTTAGAATTGCGTTTAAATACATGGATGGTGATATACTAAAGAAATTGTTCATGACTTTTGTTACGCCAAAGCTAGAATATGCAGCTGTTGTGTGGTGCCCAACAACAGAAGTTGGCCCATATCTTAAGAAGCACATCAACAAACTGGAAAAGGTGCAAAGACATGCTACTAAGTGGCTCCCAGAACTGAAGGGCAAGAGCTACGAGGAGACGTTAGAGGCATTAAATATGCCAAAACTAAAAGACAGAAGAGGTGATATGATCACTACATACAAAATAGTAACAGGAATTGATAAAATCGACAGGGAAGATTTCCTGAGACCTGGAACTTCAAGAACAGGAGGTCATAGATTTAAACTAGCTTAACACAGATGCTAAAGAAATATAAGAAAATTCACTTTCGCAAATAGAGTGGTAGACGGTTGGAACAAGTTAGGTGAGAAGGTGGTGGAGGCCAAGACTGTCAGTAGTTTCAAAGCGTTATATGACAAAGAGTGCTGGGAAGACGGTCTCATCCTTTAACTACACTTAGGTAATTACACACACACACACACATACATATTATATATATATATATATATATATATGTCGTACCTAGTAGCCAGAACTCACTTCTGAGCCTACTATGCAAGGCCCAATTTGCCTAATAAGCCAAGTTTTCATGATTTAATTGCTTTTCGACTACCTAACCTACCTAACCTAACCTAACCTAACTTTTTCGGCTACCTAACCGAACCTAACCTATGGAGATAGGTTAGGTTAGGTTAGGTAGGGTTGGTTAGGTTTGGTCATATATCTACGTTAATTTTAACGCAAATAAAAAAAAATTGATCTCATACATAATGAAATGGGTAGCTTTATCATTTATTTTATCAGGCTGAGAAGTGCGTTCTGGCTACTAGGTACGACATATATATATATATATATATATATATATATATATATATATATATATATATATATATATATATATATATATATATATATATATATATATATATATAACTGAAAACTCACACCCCAGAAGTGACTCGAACCCATACTCCCACAACTGGTATGTACAGGGACGCCTTAATCCGCTTGACCATCACGACCGGACATAAGGAAGTGATAGCCGAGGCTATATGAACCACTTCCCCGCCGGCACTCGGATGGTAATCTTGGGCATAGCATTTTATCAAATCACCTCATTCTTTGGGGCACACGTGAGGAACACAAATGCAAACAAGTTTGCATTTGTTTGCATTTGTGTTCCTCACGTGTGCCCCAAAGAATGAGGTGATTTGATAAAATGCTATGCCCAAGATTACCATCCGAGTGCCGGCGGGGAAGTGGTTCATATAGCCTCGGCTATCACTTCCTTATGTCCGGTCGTGATGGTCAAGCGGATTAAGGCGTCCCTGTACATACCAGTTGTGGGAGTATGGGTTCGAGTCACTTCTGGGGTGTGAGTTTTCAGTTGTATATAGTCCTGGGGACCATTCAGGCTTGTTTGCATATATATATATATATATATATATATATGTCGTACCTAGTCGCCAGAACGCACTTTTCAGCCTACTATGCAAGGCCCGATTTGCCTAATAAGCCAAGTTTTCTTGAATTAATGTTTTTTCGACTACCTAACCTAACATTTTCAGCTACCTAACCTAACCTATAAAGATAGGTTAGGTTCGGTCATATATCTCTATTAATTTTAACTCCAATAAAAAAAGAATTGACCTCATACATAATGAAATGGATAGCTTTATCATTTCATAAGAAAAAAAATAGAGAAAATATATTAATTCATGAAAACTTGGCTTATTAGGCAAATCGGGCCTTGCATAGTAGGCTGAAAAGTGCGTTCTGGCGACTAGGTACGACATTATATATATATATATATATATATATATATATATATATATATATATACATTATATATATATATATATATATATATATATATATATGTCGTACCTAGTCGCCAGAACGCACTTTTCAGCCTACTATGCAAGGCCCGATTTGCCTAATAAGCCAAGTTTTCATGAATTAATATATTTTCTCTATTTTTTTTCTTATGAAATGATAAAGCTATCCATTTCATTATGTATGAGGTCAATTCTTTTTTTATTGGAGTTAAAATTAATAGAGATATATGACCGAACCTAACCTATCTTTATAGGTTAGGTTAGGTAGCTGAAAATGTTAGGTTAGGTAGTCGAAAAAACATTAATTCAAGAAAACTTGGCTTATTAGGCAAATCGGGCCTTGCATAGTAGGCTGAGATGTGCGTTCTGGCTACTAGGTACGACACATTATATATATATATATATATATATATATATATATATATATATATATATATATATATATATATGTCGTACCTAGTAGCCAGAACTCACTTCTCAGCCTACTATGCAAGGCCCGATTTGCCTAATAAGCCAAGTTTTCATGAATTAATTGTTTTTCGACTACCTAACCTACCTAACCTAACCTAACCTAACTTTTTCGGGTACCTAACCTATCCTAACCTGCAAAGATAGGTTAGGTTAGGTTAGGTAGGGTTGGTTAGGTTCGGTCATATATCTACTTTAATTTTATCTCCAATAAAAAACAATTGACCTCATACATAATGAAATGGGTAGCTTTATCATTTCATAAGAAAAAAATTAGAGAAAATATATTAATTCAGGAAAACTTGGCTTATTAGGCAAATCGGGCCTTGCATAGTAGGCTGAGAAGATAGTTCTGGCTACTAGGTACGACATATATATATATATATATATATATATATATATATATATATATATATATATATATATATGTCGTACCTAGTAGCCAGAACGCACTTCTCAGCCTACTATGCAAGGCCCGATTTGCCTAATAAGCCAAGTTTTCATGAATTAATTGTTTTTTCGTCTACCTAACCTACCTAACCTAACCTAACCTAGCTTTTTTTGGCTACCTAACCTAACCTTACCTATAAATATAGGTTAGGTTAGGTTAGGTAGGGTTGGTTAGGTTCGGTCATATATCTACGTTAATTTTAACTTCAATAAAAAAAAATTGACCTTATACATAGAGAAAAGGGTTGCTTTATCATTTCATAAGAAAAAAATTATAGTAAATATATTAATTCAGGAAAACTTGGCTTATTATACATATATATATATATGTCGTACCTAGTAGCCAGAACTCACTTCTCAGCCTACTATTCAAGGCCCGATTTGCCTAATAAGCCAAGTTTTCCTGAATTAATATATTTACTATAATTTTTTTCTTATGAAATGATAAAGCAACCCTTTTCTCTATGTATGAGGTCAATTTTTTTTTATTGGAGTTAAAATTAAGGTAGATATATGACCGAACCTAACCAACCCTACCTAACCTAACCTAACCTATATTTATAGGTAAGGTTAGGTTAGGTAGCCAAAAAAAGCTAGGTTAGGTTAGGTTAGGTAGGTTAGGTAGACGAAAAAACATTAATTCATGAAAACTTGGCTTATTAGGCAAATCGGGCCTTGAATAGTAGGCTGGGAAGTGCGTTCTGGCTATTAGGTACGACATATATATATATATATATATATATATATATATATATATATATATATATATATATATATATATATATATATATATATATATATATATATATATATATATATATATATATATATATATATATATATATATATATATATATATATATATATATATATATATATGTATGTCGTACCTAGTAGCCAGAACTCACTTCTAAGCCTACTATTCAAGGCCCGATTTGCCTAATAAGCCAAGTTTTCCTGAATTAATATATTTACTATAATTTTTTTCTTATGAAATGATAAAGCAACCCTTTTCTCTATGTATGATTTCAATTTTTTTTTATTGGAGTTAAAATTAACGTAAATATATGACCGAACCTAACCAACCCTACCTAACCTAACCTAACCTATCTTTATAGATTAGGCTAGGTTAGGTAGCAGAAAAAGTTAGGTTAGGTTAGGTAGGTTAGGTTGTCGAAAAACAATTAATTCATGAAAACTTGGCTTATTAGGCAAATCGGGCCTTGCATAGTAGGCTGAGAAGTGAGTTCTGGCTACTAGGTACGACATATATATATATATCGGACAATTAGTAAAAAAAAAAAAAAAAAAAAAATTAAATTATTTTACCTTGTACCTAGATCCACCAGGCCTGTTTGGTGCCTGTTTCAGTACTTCAGACATCTGGAAGGTCACATCCTCCTCCTCAACTTGTGGATGTGCGTTGATAGATGATTCTGTAAAATTAAGTTATTTATATAATAATAAATTCAGTATAACAATAATATTCTGTAAAATTAAAAGTAATTTATACATCAATCAGATAAAACTCTCCAGAGATGGTGATACACAACATATAAAGGACAAGTTTCAGAACAAAATATGCATTTAGGAATAAGGTTTTGTACATGTAGGTAGCACATGAGAAAATAAGTGGAAGGTGATCAAGTTTATATTAACATGTTAATGACTTTGTTAAGGCTTTGCAAGAATGAAAAAATATTAATAATATAATATCACCTACCAATTAATTGTACATCATTTATAAGTCAATTATTTGCATTATTATTATTCAATACTAATGATATAAAAATGCATTTTGTAATCTACTATTTATGCAAGTATTAAGCACAGGATCATGAAATAAACTGCACAATACTGTAATGGATAAACCAATTAAGTTTACATTTTCCTATAGCTAAGTCAGTCAGTTCTATTAGCAGCAGAGAACAATTATGCCCAACCTCTATTAAATGAAACAATCTTAAGAGCAAGTGATAGAAATATAATCATTTATGCTTGGGATTATGGCAAACCTCCAATCAGATGTAAATCAGGTCTTTCTATGGGCTACAGAAAATAACATGGTGATTAACGAACATAAGTTTCAGCTCATGCGCTACGGAAAAAATAAAAAATATAAAAACGGAAACCACTTACAAAACTCAGTCAAATCATAACATTGAACGGAAAAGCAACGTAAAGGATTTGGGTGTACTGATGTCAGAAGGCCTTACATTTAAAGAACACAATAAAGTAGCCGTCACAACTGCAAGAAAAATGACAGGATAGATAACAAGAACTTTTCACACTAGAGATGCTATACCGATGATGATAGTTTTCAAGACGCTAGTGCTCTCTAGAGTGGAATACTGCTGCATAATGAAAGCCCCTTTCAAAGCTGGAGAAATTACTGACCTATACTTATGCATTTATCTTCGGTTTAACACAACAGGCACCAGACACACGCTAGGCATCATACACACTAGGATAAAACAAACATTAGGCCAGAAGTCAGAAAAGAATTCAAAGAATTTTACTGGAAAGGCTTGCTGTTAGGAAAGGAAGTAATTGAGATGAATTAATGCACAGTATGTCAATTTTGTGAAATATATGATAAAGGAACAAAAACATTTATACCAAAACAAAGATGCAGAACTAGGAAACGGGATTTGTTCAACTGAAATTTCAAGACGGACAGAGACCAAAAGACACAAAAATGGAATCAATATACGAAGAGGCCAAACCCCCAAACATACCAGTAATACAAAGAGAAACAACTACACGGCAGTGAGGAGAGAGGCAGAAAGAAATTTTGAAAAAAAGGAACAAACAAATGTAAAGTAGAACAAATCATATTCTATAAATACAGCAACAACCAATTGCAGGTAAAGGATAATATTCAGAGCTTTTAAATGCATGGATGGCGAAATACTCAAGAAATTGTTCACGACTTTTGTTAGACCAAAGTTGGAATATGCAGCGGTTGTATGGTGCCCATATCTTAAGAAGCACATAAACAAACTGGAAAAGGTGCAAAGACATGCTACTAAGTGGCTCCCAGAACTGAAGGACAAGAACTATGAGGAGAGGTTAGAGGCATTAAATATACCAAATATACTACACAAATATATATACTACACATGCACAATAAACTACCCTACACAGGCTGAGTATGGTGTGTACAATAAATTATTAGCTAAAAGATAAGACTGAGTTTGTATAAATGGGGGTTAAGTCAGAGTGGGAAAATGTAAGTGGAGTGCCTAAAAACCCTGTCCTGGGACCTCTGTAATTCATAATATATACAAATAATTTAGACTCAGGTTTGATCAGCAATATTTGAAAATTTCCAGACGATACAAAAGGGATTTTTTTCTGGATTCAGGATTATTTTTTTATGGCTGAAAACAGGTTTTCAGCAATAAAAGAAATACAGTATTGCTGGAACAACCGTCGACATCTTCAAGAGAAAACCTGAACATCTTCAAGAAGTGAAGATGACCTTGAGAAGAAGTATAGGTTGGGAGAAGTATAGGTTAGGAATTGTCTCCAAAGAATTCTCAAAGAATTACTCGTTATTGCTATCCAAGATAATTAGACGAGCCAAAGCTAAATACTACGAAGATAAATTTACCCAAATAAAGAGTACCTTACCTAAAAATATGTATGTACCTTACGTAAATAAACATTTGATTTTGAAGTGCCGGACAAACAAGGCTGTGGTGGATATGTGGGCCTGAGGGGCCTGTCCAAGCAACAGCCTGTTGGACCAAGCTCTCACATGTCAAGCCTGGCCTTGGAAGGGCTTGGTGAGTAGAACAACTACCAGAACCCTATAATGCATGTATCAAGGTGTCCAGGCAGTGAGCACCACATAATGCAGTGCAGTCCTGTAAGAATAAGCACAGTAAGTATGGGCATGGAGGGGGTGCAGCAGTGGCTTGTGAAGGGCTGGAGAGTAAATGGACATGCCCAGGGGTAAAAAGCATTAGGGTAACAGAACATAGCCCATAAAAATAGTAATGACTGTGAATGAATAATTATATGAATGCAATAATATTTCATATCTCAATAGGAATACTAAGCAGGGTGCAAGACAAGATACTGGTGGTGATAGTGGTTGGTACAAGTCCTCACATCCCCACAGACACCAGTAACAGCCCTCACCTCCCAACACAGTACCCTTGTAGCGAGTTAATCTTATACTCGCTTCATTATCTTATAGCATAACTAATTAACACTAATTACAGAAGCTACACAGGTGATACTTTGGTGTGAGTTGAGCGCACTGAGCGTCGGTATCGCTACACCCTTGTTCCTTAACAACCCTTTGGACCTTTATTACAGAAAAATAGAATCAATTAATTTAATAAAATATAAAATATAAGTGCTTACTTACGATAATACTATCGGTGGAACACAAAATCTTCTTCTTCTTGATAGTAGGTGCAGTTTGCATGAAGGGTTAGTCCTCGCCATGACTGAACTGACGACAAAATGGCCGATGTGTTGATATGGCGTCAGGTGACGCTGTGACGTCACAGGTGAGGGACGCTTTGCGCATTACTCCCTCGTACTTAAAAAGTACTACAGGTACTTTTTGGTTTTATTTTTGAATATGGCAGAAGTTGGACAGCTTTTCAAATCATTATAAGGGAGTGAGTTCCATAGACTAGGTCCCTTTATTTACATAGAGTGTTTACATAGATTAAGTTTGACTCTGGGGATATCAAAGAGATATTTATGTCTGGTGGGGACGTGGCCATGTGTTCTATTACATCTGTCCAGGAAGAGTTTCAGAACAGGGTTTGCAGTTAGAAAAAGGGCTTTATAAACGTAATTTACACAGGAGAATGTATGGAGTGAATTTGTTTAGCATGTTTAAGGATTTGAACAAGGGAGCTGTGTGTTGTCTGAAGGTAGAGTTATTTATTGTCCTGATAGCAGATTTTTACTGGATGATGATGGGCTTGAGGTAGTTTGCAGAGGTTGAACCCCAAGCACAAACGCCATAAGAATGATAGGGATAGATAAGTGCATAATAGAGTGAGAGGAGAGCAGAGTAGGGTACATAATATCTGATCTTAAACAGTATACCAACTGTTTTAGAAACCTTTTTAGTTATGTGTTGTATATGGGTGCGGAAGTTGAGTCTCTTGTCTAAGTATAGGCTAAGAAACTTTCCATCATTTTTATTGCTAATGTTTACATTATCTATCTGAAGCTGAATTGCATTTGTTGATTTGTTTCCAAATAAGATATAGTAGGTCTTTTCTATGTTTTGTGTGAGGTTTGTTGGTTGACATCCACAAGTAGACTTTTTTTAATTAATTGTTTACAACATTATTTAACAGGAGTGGGTTGGGGTCAGAGTAGATGAGTAGTATCATCAGCCAACAATATAGGTTTAAGTATGTTAGAGACATTAGGGAGATCATTGATGTATATAAGAAACAGGAGGGTCCTAGGATGCTGCTCTGTGGCACCTTTACGGTAAGTGGTAGAGTGGGAGAGGTTATATCATTGATGGCTTCATATTGGTGTCTGTTACTAAGATAGGATCGGATATAGTTTAGGGCAAGGCCACGGATTCCATAATGGTGGAATTTAAGTAAGAGGTAGTTATGGTTAACAGTATCAAAGGCCTTTCTCAGGCCGATGAAGAGTTCAATTGGAAACTCACTTTTGTCAAGGGCTGAGAAGATTAAGTCAAGCAGACTAACAATAGCATCATTGGTACTCTTTTGGGAGCGGAAGCCAAACTGACAGGGACTTAGTATATTGAATTTTACAAGATTGGAGTAGAGCTGTTTGTAAAAAAAAAAAAAAATAATTTTGATAATATAGGTAGATTCGATATGGGTCTGTAATTATTTATGTCTGCCGTGTTACCTCCTTTATGAACTGGCGTTACTCTTGCTTTTTTAAGGATATCAGGGAAGGTATGACACTCTAGGGATTTGTTGAACAGCAGTGCTATGGATGGTGCAAGGGCATGGGAGGCACGCCTGTGTACCATCGATGGTATTTCACTAATGTTCCCAGCTTTGGTTTTTAGCGAGTGAATGATGGACACAACATCTGTAGGGCTGACCGGAGAGAGGAGAAGAGAGTTTGGATAGCTGCGTGAAAGATATGTGGTAACATATGTCTGAGTCTCTGGGATTTTTCGGGCAAGGTGAGCACCAAACGATGAAAAGAAGCTATTAAATTCAGTTGCTGTTTCAAGATCTGTTGCAGGTGTATAACCATCCTTGGAGATTTTTATCTTATTATGTGAATGTTGTTTAGCTCCTAGGATGGTAGAGATGGCTCTCCATGTGCTTTTTATGTTGCCTTTTGCTTCTTTGAATCTATTCTCGTAATAGGAACGCTTTGCTCTTATTATACTGGTAAGCACTGATGAATACCTCTTAACTACTTCTTTTCCAACTAGGCCAATCCTAAGTTTTTTTTTCATATTCATGTTTCTTGTCGATTGCTTTAAGTATGCCATTAGTGAGCCAGGGATTATTTAACCTTTTTGCCAGTTACTTGCTTGGTGAGGAGAGGACAATAAGTATTGTAAAGGCTTTAAATTTTGGAAAGAGGCTAGTTAACGAATTATTATCCTGTGTATTGATAAATTTAGATTCCCAGTTTACATTGTGGAGGGCATTTGTGAGATTGCCTATTGCCGCTTCACATTGTAACCTAAAGGTAATTTTCTTGTTACCTGGTGGTGTTATGGCCATGTTCGCTACAAGGAAGGTAGGATAGTGGTCAGTTGTTCTGTCAGTGATTATACTTGATGTAAGAGGAGCTGTTATGTTGGTCCATCAGTGATCCAGGGTAGTCGCAGATGTTTGAGTGACTCGGGTGGGCCTGGTGATTGCGGGGATGAGCATACAGGAATTCATGCTGTTGAGGAAACAGTCTACTTGAGGGTTATTTTGTAGCCCTAGGTCAATATTGAAATCACCTCTGAGAACTATGTGATTTTTGTTGAGATTATTGTTTATGATAAGGTTCCTCAAGTTGTTATTGTATTTGTGTCTAGCTTCAGACACAAGCATGTTACAGTTATGTCTTAAAGAGTTGAGAGCAATTAAGGATGATAAAGAGTCACTTACAACTAATGTATCAAGTTTGGATACTTGTACACATTTCAGTGCAAGGAGCAAGGCAAATAGTTCAGTCTGAAGGGTAGAGGCCCAGTTGTTTATACGGACTCCCCACTCAAAATATAAGTCATATCCTATTGCCAGGACAACTGCACTTCCAGCTGCACCCGTTGGGCGCTGTAGGAAACCTTCAGTGTATATGATTTGAGAGAGAGAATGCTCTGTGGACAGAGCATCAATATGGCTTAAGACGTTGAGCTTTGCCTCAAGACAAAGCTGGGACTGATCTCTAATTTGCTCCTTTGATGGAAAGGGAGGGATTAAAATTGAAAAGGGTGTAATTTCCTACAGTGCAGGAAAGTGCTATTAGCCCCTCTTCCCGACAAGCCAGCAGCTGCTCTCTTACAAAACGTTTTACTTTCAATTACACGTCCTGTTTCACCACGTACCATCTTCACCCTGTCTACCTTCCATAGCCAATTTTTCCAATGCCTCAATCCTCTTATCTAGTTTGTTTAGATACTCCAAAATTTGATTACCATCCTCAGAGGTGACCATATTGTCCTGAACCTTGTCGTCACAAGGTTTCAGTTTTTCCACTGCATGATTTACTTTCCCCAAGCTCGCCTTTACTTTCTCCCACACATTGATCATAGGGGCTGTCGTTGGCTTCCAACTGTCTCCTCCATGTTCCTCTTGCACAATCTTTCCTTGCTGCAGAGGATACATCTATCCTGCTTGTAGGACCCGTCCTAGTCTCTTTCAGATGAGGCTTCATGGGGCATAGAGAGGAACCAGCATTGTGGCTGCCTCGACAGTTGCAACAAAATGGGACGATTTTTTTCACTTCTTTCAATCTTGACTACACTCTCGCGAGTCGTGTTTTTTTCCACAATACTGACACCTGGGGTCAAACTGGCATTTCCATGACATATGTCCCCAACGTGAACACTTCATGCACAGTATGAAGTGTTCATTGAAGGTTGTATCATTGAAGGTTGTAACAGAACCCATGAGCACAACACCAGAAATAAATACAGTTTTGATATTCCTAGAGTACGACTTAATCATACTAGAAATGCTCTTCAAATCAAGGGACCCAGAATGTGGAATGATCTTCCCAACCATGTTAAAGACAGTACCTCTCTCAACCAGTTTAAGATAAAAACGAAGCACTACCTAATAAATTCCCTGTAACCTACCTTACCCCTCTGTTGTCAACCCATGTATGTTTTTTGTTTTTTGTTTTTCAAAACAACGCTGTTTGAATGTAATTTTCTGTAATAATTTGTAATTGTATTTGTGCTGCTTTATCAACCATGTTCCCCCCTCTTTTTCCTCTATTTTTATTTGTTCTCAACACATTTTATTCTTTTTACCCATTAGTTTTAAGCTTTAGTCATTAATGTTTTTCCTGCCCGAAACGCTTTGCGTAATAGTGGCTTTAGGCATTGTATGTACTAGCTCTATCTATTAACCCAACAAACTTTGTCAAATCTCTTTATGTATGTACCTTACCTAAATAAACATTTATTTATTTATTTATTTATAGTATGGGCTCCTCAACGTATTTTGCAACGTTCCTATAGCCTATATAGTCCTTGCACAAAAATTTTCTCCGGCGCCTCACCCTTTACCAAGGCAACAACCGGCTTTGTTTGTCACCACACTTTGGCTTTGTAAATTCCCTGTAACCTACCTTACCCCTCTGTTGTCAACCCATGTCTGTTTTTTTTTTTTTAACAACGCTGTTTGAATGTAATTGTCTGTAATAATTTGTAATTGTATTTGTGCTGCTTTTTCAGCCATGTTCCCCCCTCTTTTACCTCTATTTTTATTTGTTCTCAACACATTTTACTCTCTATACCCATTAGTATTAAGCTTTAGTCATTAATGTTTTTCCTGCCCGAAACGCTTTGCGTAATAGTGGCTTTAGGCATTGTATGTACTAGCTCTATCTATTAATCCAACAAACTTTGTAAAATCTCTTGTATGTATGTACCTTACCTAAATAAACATTTATTTATTTATTTATTTATTTATTTATTCCATTATGGGCGATATCTTTGATACTTGGGTCAACCTCCAATATGGATCAGTATATCTTCAACTTTAAGGAGCCTCACTATTACAATCTAAATTCATGATTATACTTACATTTTAAAATAATCTGTCTAACACTATGACTGTAAATTAATATATTCTAAAATAGCGAAGTTATTTGTCAAGAAGCGTCTATAACACTGTAGCTGGGGGACGCCATTATCAGTACGACGCCTTAATGTTATTGTCCCACGTCACTAGAAGAAAGACAGTGTTGCCAGATTGCCCTAAAAATAGCTAATTGGGCTACTTTTGAAAGCTCGGCACTCCTAAATTTTAAATCCCACTACATGCTATTTTTTGGGCTACTTTAAAAATACATTGGGCCAATTTGGGCTATTAATGTTAAGAAAGTAATTTACTTATTATTTTTGCATTTATAATATAATGGGTGTAAATTACATCTGCATCCAACTGCCTCATTGACCAAACCAAAAATCGCAGGAGTTCAAGTACGTTTATTGAGCCAATAAGATTCATCTAAAAATTAAAGAGTAGCTTAGGTTATTTCTACCCTCATAGGAATCGCAAGAGGCCTGAGGCGAGGACGGGTTGCGATTGTGCGTCAAGAACGAACCCGACTGTACTACCGGGACACAAGAATAAGGTTGTGGATGCTTCTCGGTAATAATGTTAAACATTGTTCAACTGTAAAGATTGGGAAAATGCCACACCCATAATTATGTTTCATTCAGAAAATATTTGTTAGTTATGCTATTATCGCATTTGTTGTTAAATACATGCAGTGATAATATTAAAAAAACAAATAAAATCGTGTACCTTACCCTATGTATAAAAATATATTACCGTGAAAACCTTATCAGTCACCAAACAAAGTATTGGGTTATTTTCATTACAAATTCGCTACTTTTAGTCCGACAATTCGCTACTTTCAGCAATTCAGTTCTGGCAACTCTGGCGTCGCCATAATAACAACAAACACCAGCCGGTGATGTCCAGACATCAGCATTAAGGCAAAAACATGACACAAACTGCACCTATCATAAAGAAGAAGCACCACCATTGACCGCCAAATGTTCACATCAAGTCTAACTTTTAGAAACAACACTAAGCCTTGCCTAACCGTTAACTTTGACGCTGGACCCTGACGTCTCTCTCATCACCACTTGCAGTTATCCGGCGGTGAAAACCTTCACACAAACTGCACCTGTCATAAAGAAGATGAAAACTCACCATTGTCTAGAGTGTGGGATTGTATTCAGTCATCTTGGAGATATGAAGAAACACATGTTAGTGCATTCAGGTATCAAACCTCATGAGTGTCCAGAGTGTGGGAAGAGATTCAGTCAGCTTGGAAATATGAAGACACACATGTTAGTACATTCGGGTGACAAACCTCATGAGTGTCCGGAGTGTGGTAAGAGGTTCAGTCGTCTTGGAAATGTGAAGACACACATGTCAGTGCATTCGGGTGAAAAATCTCATGTGTGTCCAGAATGTGGGAAGAGATTCAGTCGTCTTGGACATGTGAAGTCACACATGTTAGTACATTCGGGTGACAAGCCTCATGAGTGCCCAGAATGTGGGAAGAGATTCACCAGTCCTGGACATGTGAAGACTCACATGTTAGTGCATTCAGGTGTTAAACCTCATGAATGTCCAGAGTGTGGGAAGAGATTCAGACGTCTTGGAGACATGAAGAATCACAGGAAGATGCATGCGGATGAAAGACCTTTTGAATGTGCTGAGTGTGGAAGAAAATTTAGAGAACGTGGAACTATTATACTGCACATGTTAGTACATTCAGGTGAAAAACCTCACGAGTGTCCAGAGTGTGGGAAGAGATTCAGTCAGCTTGGAAGTATGAAGACTCACAGGATGGTGCATATAGATGAAAGATCTTTTGAATGTACTGAGTGTGGCAGAAAATTTAGAGAGCGTGGAACTATTATACTGCACATGTTGATGCATTCGGGAACAGGGTGAGGATAACGAGCTACCTCATCCCTTTGTGTGTATTTTATCTCAATAAACTTATTTCAATTTCAACTACAGTGCATTCAGGTGATATACCTCATGAGTGTCCTGAGATTCAGTTAGCTTGGAAACATGAAGAGACATATTTTAGTGCATTCAAGTAACAAATCTCTTGAGTGTAGAGTGTGGATAGAGATTCAATCAGCTTGGAAATATGAAGATGCACAAGATGATACATTCTGGTGATAAGGTAAACACATTGAGTGTGGGAGATGATTTAGAGAATGTTGAAGGATAATGAGACACATATTAATACATTTACTTACTGTTAGTCTAATTTACGATTTAGAAATTGAGCTTCATCATTTACTTGAATTTATGTGAGAGCCTCTAACACTAGTGGCCTTGACAAGGACAGGAAGCCTACAGCTTGCCAAAGGCCCCCCCCATTTGCCCTGATGATCCCATGATGATCATGAAAATATTGTGTTATCACCATATCAGTTGGACGTCCTACAGAGGTAATTATATTATATTTAGTTTGAATAATATGCTTCACCATGTACCTTTTTGATACATGGTGAATTTGATGCACCATTTAGATCTTTTATAAAGATCTAAATGTATTTTATTATTGTGTTCTTTTATGAAAGTTAGATGCTTCTCAAAGATCAGGCATGAATTAGAGAAGCTGTCAGTGTAGAAGTTAGATGCGCCTCATAGACCAAGCAAGAACTAGAGAAGCTGTCAGTGTGGAAGTTAGAAGCTCCTCATAGACCAAGCAAGAACTAGAGAGGCTGTAGTGGTAAGACACTCGCCTGGCGTTCCGCGAGAGCTATGTCATGGGTTCGTATCCTGGCCGGGGAAGATTTACTGGGCGCAATTCCTTAACTGCAGCCTCTGTTTAACGCAACAGTAAAATGTGTACTTGGATGAAAAAATGATTCTTCGCGGCAGGGGATTGTATTCCAGGGACCTGCCTGAAACGCTACGCGTACTAGTGGCTGTACAAGAATGTAACAACTCTTGTATATATCTCAAAAAAAAAAAAAAAAGTTAGATGCTCCTCATAGACCAAGCAAAAACTAGAGAAGCTGTTATTGTAGAAAAACTCAAAATTTTTAATGAGTAAAAAAAATACATCTTTATTTTAATGAAGATAAAACAAAGTTTTAAATGTGTTTTTCTTCATATTATTTAAATAATAATGTGCTTTATATTTTTGTTCACTAGAAATTTATTTAAAATGTAATATAATCTCTATAGCTAAGTATTGGACATTTTGTTTTAATATTATTTACTATTGGAGCTGGTTGTTGAAATCATTTTAGGATGAGTCACGATGAGACCATTTTCTAGGCTAGAGGAATATAATTAAAGTTTTAAAGAAATTAGAAGTTCATCAGATTCCTATGCAAAGTGATGCCCATTTTATATTTTTTGTTTAGACCTATTTATGAGTTTTTACTACTCTTGATAAGACATGTAAATGACCTCAGAATTTACTAATTGTGTACTTTAGTAAGTCAGTAATTTATTAATTACTGACCTCAGAGTCAGTAATTCGACCTTGGGGGGGAAGCCCTGATATATAGTAAGGGAAGCCTTATATATTCTGTATGTATAAACTGGTTGCCTGTTCCTTGACACAATGAATTATTATTGAACAAGTTATTGCACATTCTCTCATGTGTATTATACATATATAAAACGCTGAACTGTAATGCCAATCCTGACCTCAAAAGATTCATTGAAGGTTGTAAAAGAACCCATGAGCACCACACCAGAAATAAATACAGTTTTGATATTCCTAGAGTACGACTTAATCATACTAGAAATGCTCTTCAAATCAAGGGACCCAGAATGTGGAATGATCTTCCCAACCATGTTAAAGACAGTACCTCTCTCAACCAGTTTAAGATAAAAACGAAGCACTACCTAATAAATTCCCTGTAACCTACCTTACCCCTCTGTTGTCAACCCATGTATGTTTCTTGTTTTTTTTTGTTTTTTTTTCAAAACAACGCTGTTTGAATGTAATTTTCTGTATTAATTTGTAATTGTATTTGTGCTGCTTTTTCAACCATGTTCCCCCCTTTTTTACCTCTATTTTTATTTGTTCTCAACACATTTTATTCTTTTTACCCATTAGTTTTAAGCTTTAGTCAATACTGTTTTTACTGCCCGAAACGCTTTGCGTAATAGTGGCTTTAGGCATTGTATGTACTAGCTCTATCTATTAACCCAACAAACTTTGTAAAATCTCTTTATGTATGTACCTTACCTAAATAAAAATTATTATTATTATTATTATTATTATTATTATTAACCACTGAACTTCTCTGCCTCCAAATATGGCAATCCCCTTGTGCAGAGGAAATAAATTCTTTCCAAAAATTATTTTTCTTCTTTTGTTGTTAAAATGCAGTTTCTGATTACAGGAAACTAAAAAAAAAAATGTATGTGACATACTTCAGCCGTGATGGAGCTGGGAAGTTGAGCAAATTATGGGCGCTGAGCGATGGAGCACTGGGGGTCAGTTGGCTCCGCCACCCCGTGGGGCTGCAGTTGCCGCAAATATAATGTTTCACAATTATTTTGATGTTTCTCATTTGTTTCTTCTCTTTTTTTGCTGTAATATTATTCAAAAGTGTGTAATTTGTGGAATTTCTATAGTTCAAAGTGGGGAACATCGCTATGCTCAAAATTATGGGGCTCATATATGTGACATATATATTATATTTTACGATTAATCAGTGTTTTTGCTGTTATTACACTATATACACACATTATATATACCCATCTACATATGTGTTCACCATAACAAACCAGTAAGTTGGTATGGTGAGCCCAAAAGCAAGAGTACGCTGCCACACCAAGCCAGCTCTCCCTCACTCCTCCAATACCTTGCTCACCAACATTCCTCCTCCCACCATACTGTACCTCCTCCTCTCACGCCCCCCTCAACCCTCCCCCTTTCACCTCCCCCCATCCCTCCCACTCTCACCCACTCCCCCTACCCTCCCCCCCAGCCCCCCAAGCCCTTCCTCTTCCACCAGTCTCCCCGTACCAGATCCTCCCAGCTCCCGCTCACCCCAGACCCCACAGGTCCCCCCCCCCCCCTAGAGGAGAAGCAGAAGAGAGTCAGTTTCAGGGCAATGTACTCGAACATAGATGGGATCACAAGCAAGGCAAGTGAACTAAGGGAAAGAGCACAAGAAGTGAACATAGATGTAATTAATGTGACTCACCGAAACAAAACTCTCTGGAATCATAACGAATGCCGTGTTTCCCCAGGAGTACACAGTAATAAAGAAAGAGAGGGAAGGTAGGGGAGGAGGCGGAGTGGCCCTACTCATGAGAAAGGAATGGAATTTTAAGGAGATGGCTATCCTGGGCTGTGAGGATTTCAGAGACTACATAGCAGGCACCAAGACAATGGGAGGACCAAGGATAGTAGTAGCAGTAATATATAACCCTCCACCAAATGACAGAAGACCCAGTCAAGAGTACGAAAACAACAACATGGCAGTTAACACTACAATTGAGAGGGCAACCTCTGCTGCCTGTAGAAATAGATCCCACCTGCTCATCATGGGGGACTTCAATCACGAAAGGATTGATTGGGAGAACAAGGAACCACATGGAGGCGAGAATACATGGAGAGCCAAACTACTGGAGGTGGTGACTAGAAACTTCTTAACCCAGCATGTCAGAGAACCCACAAGGATGAGAGGAAATGACGAACCAGTGAGACTCGACCTGGTCTTCACCCTGAACGACTCTGACATAAGAGAAATCGGTTTTGAGGCCCCAGTAAGAATGAGCGACCACAGTGCATTGGTGTTTGAGTACCTGATTGAAGAAGGGTTATTGATCTCGAGGAGGGATACCGAAACCAAAAGGTTAGCATACCGAAAGGGAAACTATGAGGAGATAAGAAAATTCCTAACAGATATAGCATGGGAAACAGAGCTCAGGGAAAAGACACCCCAAGATATGATGGACTACATCATGCAAAAATGCAAGGACGCAGCAAACAAGTTTGTCCCAGCCCAAAAGGAAAACAGTGAAATGAAGATGAGAAACCCATGGTTTAATCAGAGATGTAGGCTAGCTAAGCAGCAAAGTAAAAGGGCATGGAGAAACTATAGGAATAACCGGACACTGGCGAGCAGAGAAAGATACCAGAATGCCAGGAATGAATATGTCAGGATGAGAAGAGAGGCAGAAAGACAATACGAAAATGACATCGCAAGCAAGGCAAAGACTCGGCCTAAATTGCTGCATAGCCACATGAGAGGAAAACAACAGTAAAGGAACAGGTTATGAAATTAAGGATAGGGGCAGAAGGATTCACTACAAATGACAAGGAAGTGTGTGAGGAACTGAATAAGAAGTTCCAAGAGGTCTTCACCTTAGAGCAAGGAGAAATCCCAGAGATAAGAGAGGGAATAGCTAACCAGGAACCACTGGAAGAGTTTGAGATTACCAGCGGGGAAGTAAGGAAGTGTTTACTAGAGTTGGATGTGACAAAGGCTATAGGCCCAGATGGAATCTCCCCTTGGATACTAAAGGAAGGAGCAGAAGAACTGTGCCTCCCACTCTCCATAGTGTATAACAAATCACTGGCAACAGGGGAACTGCCAGAAATTTGGAAAGCAGCTAACGTAGTCCCGATATACAAGAAAGGGAATAGACAGGAGGCACTGAATTACAGGCCAGTGTCCCTAACCTGCATACCATGCAAGCTGATGGAGAAGATTGTGCGAAGAAAGCTAGCGGAGCACCTGGAGCGAAAGAACTTTGTAACACAGCATCAACATGGATTCAGGGATGGCAGGTCCTGCCTCACAGGGTTACTTGAATTCAACGACCAGGCAACAAAAATAAGGCAAGAAAGAGAAGGGTGGGCAGACTGCATATTTTTGGATTGTCAGAAAGCCTTTGATACAGTGCCACACAAGAGGCTAGTGAAAAAGCTGGAGATGCAGGCTGGAGTGAAAGGGAAGGTACTCCGTTGGATACAGGAGTACCTAAGCAACAGGAGACAATGAGTCAGTGTGACGGATGAGGTCTCAGATTGGCGAGACGTTACGAGTGGAGTTCCGCTGGGGTCAGTCCTTGGACCTATACTGTTTCTGATATATGTAAATGATCTCCCAGAGGGTATAGAATCGTTGCTCTCAATATTTGCCGATGATGCAAAAATTATGAGGAGGATTGAAACTGAGGACGATAGTAGGAGGCTACAAGATGACCTAGACAGACTGAGTGAATGGTCCAACAAATGGCTGTTGAAGTTCAACCCGAGTAAATGCAAAGTAATGAAACTAGGCAGTGGAAATAGGAGGCCAGACACAGGATACAGAATAGGAGGTGAAGTACTTAATGAAACGAACAGAGAGAAAGATCTAGGAGTTGATATCACACCAAACCTGTCTCCTGAAGCCCATGTAAAAAGAATAACGTCTGCGGCATATGCGAGGCTGGCTAACATCAGAACAGCGTTCAGAAACCTGTGTAAGGAATTATTCAGAATCTTGTACACCACATATGTAAGACTAATCCTGGAGTATGCGGCCCCAGCATGGAGACCGTACCTTGTCAAGCACAAGACGAAGCTGGAAAAAGTCCAAAGGTATGCCACTAGATTAGTCCCAGAACTAAGAGGCAGGGGACTAGTAAGAGTAAGGGGAGACATGATCACAACCTACAAAATCTTCAGAGGAATCGACCGGGTAAACAAGGATGAACTATTCAACACTGGTGGGACGCGAACAAGGGGACACAGGTGGAAACTTGAGTACCCACATGAGCCACAGAGATGTTAGAAGGAACTTTTTCAGTGTCAGAGTAGTTAACGAATGGAATGCATTAGGCAGTGATGTGGTGGAGGCTGACTCCATACACAGCTTGAAATGTAGATATGATAGAACCCAGTAGGCTCAGGAATCTGTACACCAGTTGATTGACAGTTGAGAGGCGGGACCAAAGAGCCAAAGCTCAACCCCCGCAAGCACAAATAGGTGAGTACACACACACACACACACACACACACACACACACACACACACACAAACACACACACACACACACAAGAAGGTACATTGGGTTTATGAGGATACATAGCATGGTGTTTACATTCTTGTAGAGCCACTAGTACGTGCAGTGTTTCGAACAGGTCCTTAATCTAACAGATAATTTTAAGTAGATAAATTCTAGCAAAAATTATAAAATGATAACAGGTACATTGCAAGAAAAAAAATGACATGAGAGAGATTAGTAGGTATATTAAAGCACTTAGGTAACACTGATTGATAGCATTGACAGCTTGATTGGTAATTTAACAAAGATTAATAGGCACAATACAGCATATTGATAGCACATATAAGACGACAGCAATGATAACAATGGTAAAGTTGTTTGGCTTAGGTACATATGGATTGGGGGATTGGGTAGCACTAGATTCAGTACAATTTTAAAGCACAAGGTAGAAACTATGAAGATGAAATTAGGCACTTTTTTTTTTTTTTGAATGAGGCAAAAGTTGGACAGTTTTTCAGTTCATTGGGGAGTGAGTTCCATAGAATAGGTCCCTTTATTTGCTTAGAGTATTTACACAGATTAAGTGTGACTCTGTGACTCTGGGAATATCAAAGAGAGATTTATTTCTGGTGTAGTGATAATGGATCCTATTACGTCTGTCCAGGGGGTAGTTTCAGAGCAGGGTTTGCATTTAAGAACAGGGTTTGTATTTAAGAACAGGGTTTTGTAAATGTAATTGACACAAGAGAACTTATGGAGTGAGTTTATGTTTAGCATGTTTAGGGATTTAAACAAGGGGGGCTGAGTGTTGTCTGAAAGCAGAGTTTGTTATTATTCTGATAGCAGATTTTTGCTGGGTGATGATGAACTTGAAGTGGTTTGCAGTGGTTGAATCACATGCACAGATACCATAATTAAGATAGGAATATATTAGTACATAATATAATGAGAGAGAGCAGAGTTAGGTACATAATATCTAATTTTGGAGAGTATACCAACTGTTTTTAGAGACTTTTTTTTAGTTATGTGATGTATGTGGGTACTGAAGTTGTTTCTCTTGTCTAGAAATAGGCCAAGAAATTTTCCATCATTTTTATTACTGATATTAACATTGTCTATCAGAAGCTGAATTGCATTTGTTGATTTGCTTCCAAATAAGATGTACTGTAGTAGGTCTTTTCTATGCGTAGTGTTAGTTTGTTGGTTGACATCCATCAGTGGACTTTTTTTCTGGGGGGAGCCCCGTCGGCTTCCCTGAGCTTTACCAGGCTGATATGCTAATGTCAGACTTTGGCATCAGTCATGTGTATGGAGTTCTAGGGCCTACTGGGGACCACGGCCAGAACCTGGCCCCCTCAGAGAGGCAAAAGGGAGCAATTGCCTATAGAAACCCCCGTGTGGTTTTGGTGTGCTTCGGTTCCTTCCACGCCCCCTTGTCTTTTTCCTGGATCCTCCTTCCTGCCTCCATCCGGTTCCTTATCGTCTGTAGGTTTGGGGCGGGGTTCAATGGTTTTGAGACTCGGGCGGTCTCAGAACCATCGAACAACATTAATAACGACATTATTTAATTTGTGTGGGTTGGGGTCTGAGTAGTTGAGGGTTGTATCATCAGAAAACAATATAGGTTTAAGAATGTTAGAGACATTAGGCAGATCATTGATGTATATAAGAAATAGGAGAGGTCCTAAAAATGTGGCACTCCAATGATCAATGGTAAAGTGGAAGAGGTTATATCATTGATGGCTACACATTGATGTCTATCACTAAGATAGGATTGGATAGAGTCCAGGGCAAGGCCTCGGATTCCATAATGATGGAGTTCAAGTAAGAGGTAGTTGTGATTAACAGTATCAAAGGCCTTTCTCAGGTCAATGAAGAGTCCAATCGGAAACTTAATTTTTGCCAGGGGCTGAGTAGATTATATCAAGGAGACTAATAATTGCTTCATTGGTACTCTTTTGGGAGCAGAAGCGAAACTGACAGGAGCTGAGTATGTCAAATTTTATGAGGTAGGAGTAGAGCTGTTTCTAGAATTTTTTTTCAAATTTTTTGATAGTATGGGTAGGTTTGATATTGGTCTATAATTATTTATGTCTACCGGATTGCCTCCTTTATGGACTGGTATCAGGGAAGTAAGTAAGTAAGTAATTATCAAAAGAAGGCACCAAACCGGGAAGGCTATGTAGCACCATAAAATGCGCAAAATAATCAGAGGGCGCTAAATATCACCAAGGATGCCAATACGAGAACAAAAACGCATAAGGCGAATGATATCAAAAGTATCCGAGTCACCAAGAATTCTATTGAGGGACAGGTGACCGCGAGGGGTGGTCGGAAAGCAAGACACACGCTCGTCCTGGAAGTCAGGACATTCAAGAAGGACATGCACGACCGTAAGAGGGACAATGCAACTAGGACAATAAGGAGCAGGGTGGCGCTCCATCAAGTGACCATGGGTTAAGCGAGTATGGCCAATATGCAATCTCGCCAGAGCAGTTTCCCATCGCTGGTTATGGTGGAAGGAGGACAGCCACGAGGAAACAACATTTAAGAGTACGTAGCTTGTTACCAGTAAGAGACAACCAAGAAGCCTGCCAATGGGTAAGGACTGAGGAATGGATAACCGGGTAAAAGTCGGAATACGGAACGCCTTTACGAGAGATGGGACAAGAGCGGACAGCTTCCTTGGCGGCAGCATCCGCACGCTCATTTAAAGACACACCAATATGGCTGGGAACCCAACAAAACTCAACCGGCTTAAATTTACTGTGAACATGAAACAGCCAATGCTGGATCTCGACAACAACTGGATGAACCGGATTAAAGGACCTGAGAGCCATGAGGGCACTATGAGAGTCAACAACAACTACAAAGGAGGACTGACAACGAGAAAGCAGGAGACGAAGAGCATAGAGAATAGCATAGAGTTCCGCTGTAAAGATGCTAGTCTCCGGAGGTAAGCAACACATATAAGTGCGATCAGGAAAAACAACAGAGTAGCCAACACTGTCCGCCGACTTAGACCCATCAGTGAAGACAGAAACGGAGCGGGAGTGAGAAGAAAAGAGCTCAAGGAAAAGGCGTTTTAGAACCGTAGGAGGGGTAAAAGCTTTAGTGATACGGGTCAAGGAAGTACAAAACCGCGGAAGAGGGACTCTCCACGGGGGCAAAGAAGGAACAACACGAGGAGAAACATTAGAAATACGAACGGAAAGAGAATCCTGGAGGCGAGATAACCAGACAGAAAGAGGGAGCTGGTGAAGAGGAACAGGAACCACAGGAGGGGTAAAAGTTAAAGCACAACAGAGGCGAGAGGAAGGATGTCGTAAGGACTGCGCAAGATAGCGAAGACAGTAGCGATCACGGCGGTCCTGGAGAGACAGGAAGCCAGTGTCAACATACAAGCTAAGGATGGGAGTCGAACGAAAGGCACCAGAACTGAGGCGCAACCCAGTATGGTGCAAAGCATCAAGACGGCGAAGAGTAGAAGGAGAAGCAGACGAGTAAGCAGGGCAACCATAATCAAGCTTAGACAGGACAAGAGAGGAATGGAGAGGAGCAAGCAGGGCAACCATAATCGAGCTTAGACAGGACAAGAGAGGAATGGAGAGGCGCAAGGAGAGTGCGCCTATCTGCTCCCCAAGAAGTATGGGACAAGACCCGAAGGAGGGTAAGGGCCTTAGAGCACTCAACACGAAGGTAAGAGATATGGGGAGACCAAGACAAACGAGTGTCAAGGAATAACCCCAAAAGCTTTGCGGAATCTTTGTATTCAAGGGGATGACCATAAAGTGACAAAGGGGGATGAAGAACAACCTGTTTCCGCGTAAAAGCCATGGCACAAGTCCTAGAAGTATAGAACTTGAAGCCATGATCGGTGGCCCAAGACGACACGGCATCAATTACAAGTTGAAGCCGGCGCTGAAGGAGAGGCGAATCATCACCCTGACAGCAAAGGGTAAGATCATCAACATAGAGAGTGGAGAAGACACCAGAAGGAAGAGAAGAAAGAAGACCATTGAGGGCAACCAGAAAAAAAGAGTAGTGCTCAGAACACTACCCTTCGGCACACCTTCGTATTGCTGAAAAGAGGCAGAGAGCGCGGTACCAAGGCGCACCCGAAAGGAACGACGAGAGAGGAAGCTGCGGAGAAAGAGAGGGAGACGACCACGAAGGCCAAAAGAATGAAGTTGAGATAGAATATGATATCTCCAAGTGGTGTCGTAAGCCTTTTCCAGGTCAAAAAGGACGGCAACAACGGAGGTCTTCGCAGCAAAAGCAGTGCGAATATAGACCTCCAAGTTCACCAGGACATCTGTCATGCTGCGGCACTTGCAGAAACCAAATTGAGAAGGGGAGAGGAGGTGATGGTATTCCAGGAACCACATGGAGGGGGCAGTGGGCGCATCAGGGTCCAAGGCCCGGAAACGGTTGTGAGTCTGAGGAAGGCGGGAAGGACGAGGAGAGGAAGAGCGCAACACGCGAGCATAAGAGATATTAGCATAAGGCGGGAGCCGACGAACCTGGCGTCTCGCCTCAGGAAAAGATAAACGCTCCCGGTGCTTCAAGTTGAGGACGGCTGCCTCAAGCTTGTAATGGACACACGCACGGGAGAAGGCAGGATGGGCCTCACCGCAGTTGAGGCAACGAGCCTGGGGAGAAGTGCACTCCGACTTAGAGTGACCTTCGCCACCACACAAAGGACAGAGAGAGACAGTCCCGGAGCAGCGGAGGGCACCATGCCCAAACCCCCAGCACTTGTTGCAGAGCCGAGGAGAAGGAATGTACTCCTGGACAGAGCACCTGGCACCAGCAAGAATGACAGAGGGTGGAAGGGTCCTACCATCAAAGGTAATTTTCACAACCCGGAGGGGTTGACGGCGACTACCACGAGGGGGACGAGTAAACGTGTCCACCTGGAGAATAGAATGGCCCTGGGCAGCAAGGATATGTCGAATATCGTCGTGGCAGTCGCACAGGTCCCGAACACCGGTCGCAACATGGGGCGGGAGCAAAATAGTGCCAACACTGGCATTCAACTGAGCGTTCTTCGAGACCCGAACAGGGGTCTCACCAAGGCAGGATAAGGCAGCCAAGCGGGAAGCAGCATCCTGAGAAGGAGCAGCAACGACACATGTACCGAGACGAGTGGGGTTGAAAGTAATGGAGGCATCCACGGAATCAACGAGATGTCGATGGAGGGAGAAATTGTCAGGAGGCGCAGAATCAAGATGGAGGAGATCAAAATATTTGGCCCACGAAGCGGGACCAAACAAGGCTTGATAGGTAGCAGAACTGGAAGGAATCGAGTGAGGGCGGCCGTGACGAGGACGGCGGTGAGAACCCCCAGAGAGAGAGGGGTTAAAAGGCGCAGTAGTTACAACTAGAGAAGGAGCCGTGCCAGGGACGAGGTAGTCACCACTGGGGGCTTGGGGCTCGACCCAACCACAGAGGAGGGAGGGGAGCCAGGGGAAGGAGTCAGAGAGGCCAAAGGAGGAGCAAGGTCGGGGCCCAATGCAGCGGAGGCTACAGAGCCCGGTCTTCCAATACAGACCAACTCGGGGGCTTGGTCGCCTACCCCACGAGCCTGAGAAGGTAAACCAGGAGCAGCCGAAACAGGGGTTATCATCATTACGAAAAGAAGAATTCATTCACGAATGTGCCCCCACACCCACCATGGAGCCACAATTAGAGGCAGGACACCCAACAAGAAGCCATCGCCGATCTTGCCGGGGCCTCCTAGGGGTGCGTCGTGAGTATACGCCCCACAAACGCCACCTTAAGAAACCGACAGTCCGTCGAGATCAGGTTCAGTGACGAAAGGGGGATTGACAATAAAAGGTTCCCCTCGCTCTCGACGTCGAGTACTGCAGTTCTACGGGTGCAAGAGTATGCCTCCTCAAGCACCCGGGCGTCAAAATAGAAGAAGTCCAAGGGAAGAACAAGAACGAACAAAAGGTCGGCAGGAAACGGCAAGCAGATAGGAGAAGAGGGGGGAGAAAAACGAAACAGAAGGAAAAGGAAAAGGTGCCCAGCAGAATTGGAGAGGACGGCAGCAGGAGCACAAGGCTAGAAAGGGACAGAGGACTGTCCCAAGGAGCATCACACTCCGACAGCCGCCCACTAAGCCCCCACACGGCGACAACGAGCTGAGCGGGGAGGGGGTGGTATCAGGGAAGGTATGACACTCTAGAGATTTGTTGAACAGCAGAGCTATGTTTCGCAAGGGCATGGGATCTTGTATACAATGGATGGTATTTCACTGATGTTCCCATCTTTGGTTTTTAGTGAGTGTAGGATGGACACAACATCTATCGGGCTGAAAGGTGAAAGGAGAAGAGAGTTTGGATAGCTGCCTGAGAGATATATGTTAATATGTGTCTCTGAGTCTGGGATTTTTCTGGCAAGGTTAGCACCATCCGATGAAAAGAAGCTATTAGTTCATTTACCATTTCTAAATCAGTTGCAGATGTTTAGCCATCCTAAGAGAGTTTTATCTGGTTATATGAGTGTTGTTTAGTTTCGAGGATATTAGAGATGGTTTTTCATGTTGCCTTTTGCTTCTTTGAATCTGTTCTCATAATAGGAAAGTCTTGCTTTTCTTATGATACTGGTAAGCATTGATGAGTACCTTTTAACTACTTCCTTTTTAACTAGGCCTATCCTAAGTTTCTTTTCATATTCATGTTTCTTGTAGATTGATTTGAATATTGCCACTTGTGAGCCACAGATTGTTTATTTTTTTGTCAGTTTCTTGCTTGGTGAGGAGGGGACAATGAGTGTTGTAGAGGCTTAGAGTTTTGGAGAGGAAGAGGTTAGCTAATGAATTGATATCCTGTGTATTATTGAATTCAGACTCCCAATTAATATTGTGAAGTGCATTTGTGAGGTTGCCTATTGCTACTTCATTGTATAGCCTGAAATGTAAGTTTCTTGCTTTCTGGTGGTGTTATGTCCATGTTTGCTATAAGAAAGGTAGGATAGTGATCAGTTGTGCTGTCACAGATTATACCAGATATAAGGGGAGCTGTTATGTTAGTCCATGAGTGATCCAAGGTAGTGGCAGATGTTTGAGTGACTCTTGGTGATTGTTGGGATTAGCATACAGGAGTTCATGCTGTTAAGGAAATAGTCAACTTGAGGGCTATTTTGTAAACCCAGGTCAATATTGAAGTCTCCTCCTAGAATGATGTGATTTTTGTTGAGATTGTTGCTTATGATAAGATTCCTTAGGTTATCTGAGAATGAAGCTATATTAGTACAGTATTGGGTAATTTATAGATAGCACCGATAATCAAGGAGGATTTATGGGATTTAATTGAGAACTGGGCAAAGGTATATTCACAATTGTCATCTCTATCACTAATGACATTATTACAGATGAAGGTATCTTGATAATATATAGCTGTGCCACTTCCTTTTTTATTAGGCCTGCAGTTGTGAATGGCTTAATAACCAGCTAAGTTGTAGAGTTGGGTATAGTCTTTAATTAGCCAGGTTTCTGTTAAATAATGAACGATAATTTAGTACCTAGTGCTGAGAGTAGTGCATTTATATCTTCAAAATGTTTACCAAGTTATCTAACATTTTGGTTGTAAACTGACTTTTGAAGAAAGTCGCTTTGTCCTGGTTGGGGTTCCTCTGCTTTAATCTTGTGTATTTGATCCATTGCTTTATCTGCAACAGCTTGTAAGTTGAGTATTTCTTGATTGTTGTTCGTCGACGATTCAAGGAGGCGGTTTGTAGCTTGTTGTTGGGAGACCCTGGCTTGGAGGGCCGAAATTGCTTAAGATTGCAGGAGCACTAGGTTGTGTAGTTTCTGCAGCCATGGGGTGCTCCTTAATGGGTTGAAGTTTGTACAGGGAAGCATTGATTGAGTGAATTCTACAGCTTGAGTTTTGAGTTGAGTCATAGGCAGGGGATGGCAGAGGAGGAAGGGAAGCAGATGCTATGTTTACCAACATCAGGGAGGATTGCAGCGTTGCCAGTGTTTCACTCAAGTCTCTTGGTGTTATGGATAATGAGCGAGAGGCACCCCTACCTTGCTTGTTGCTATGCTTGATCATGTTTTCGGCGATAGATTCTTGGTAATGTTTACAGAGGTTGTTTCTTGGAGAATGGTAGTGGGGTTAGGCGTATGGTGTACGTTTCGCAGCAGGGTCATCGATAGGCAGGCACAAAGAAAATTGGTTAATTGTGGTTGATTACTGTTGAAGTTCATTGTGAGTTATGGCATATTAAGTCTCCATGCACTTAACTCTTGCTGGGCAGCAGTTAGGTCATGCAGTATTGGGTGGAGACAAAATTAACATAAATTTTCTGCTGCAGTGCCAGTGTTGGTGCCACCTGCCAGCATTTCCCGCCAACGGTTAAATACCAGTCCCGCCACATGTTATATAAGTATCTACATTTGTGTTCACCATAACGGACCACTAAGCTAGTATGGTGAGCCCAAACAAGAGTGGCTGCCACACACAGTGACGCTACCTCGATTCCCTCCCTCCTTAACAAAATTCCTCCTCCCGCAATAATATGCATAGTGCTAATTATCACCACAATCCTGCTATTATCTGAATTCTCATCACTAAATTCTGTAAATGAATAATTTACCACAAGTTTATTTTGTAAAGGAACATGTGAAGTCGTTTGAAGATTTCTAGATGGACGAAATAATGCTGTGGTACTGTGGCTAGTGCTGTGAACATCTTGAAACAGCATTGATTCATTGATATTTGTACATTGTCCACAGTCCTTATCACACTCAGGCACTTCTGTAATACTATCATGGCTAAATAATACTAGATACATATATATTTGGACATTATTAGGTAATGCTGAAGTCACAAGCTAAACAGCAGTGCTGTGAGCTCATGATGCATGTGCCAGCCGAGGTGGCTCACTCAGTACTGAGACTCTCATACCGGGAAATATTGCCCACGATTTAAAAAAAAATGGCATCTGTTTCCAAGAGCCCTGAGGAAGCTGATGCGAACCCCATGTAGCCGCGGGAGTTTTTAATCATACGTTATACCAATGAGATCCCTGAGGCGCGTTTTGCACCACTCATTGAGAGCCTCAAGGCGCGTTGCGAAGTGCAATGGTTAATAATATAAAAAATTGTCCAACTGGTACTTTATTCAAAAGTAAATAAAATAATGTACCTAATTACATCATGAAAGTTTCCTACCTTGTTGTCCTAGCTCACACTGTATCTGGTGCTACCCACTCTACCAATTTTATCACTTAACACTATACTACACTCACCAGTATAATCACTACTATCAATTTATATTTTAGTTATGTTGAAGTCATATTCTGCTTAATTAATACTTCAACTTTTATTAGATGAAAGACCTGCCCGAAATGCTGTACATGTTATGGCTTTGCAAGAATGTAAGGGCACCAATGTTATGTACTCTCACAAACCCAATATACCTTCTTCTAAGTAAATAAATAAACAAATAAATAAATGGGTATAAATCCATAAAAATGCCTACCCATCTTAGCCGTAACTGCCAAAAATGTTTTGAGATCTAAAATCCTTCTAGAAAAAAACATCAGGACAAATTGGGGGACCTTTGATAATCAGCCGGCTTCCAGTCCTCATTGAGGCCACTAGAGTGTTAGTGGCCCCTCAGGTAATCTCTCTGCCTGTCCCTCAAGACAATGACAATATTAGCCTGACTGACAATTAATATTGTCTTGTAATTAAATTCGTTTGACTGGCAATCATATTAGCCTAGCTTGCAATTATATTAGACTGCTAATTAAATTAGCCTAGCTGTCAATTATATTACCCCGACTGACAATTATATTAGCCTGAATGGCTGTTATATTAGCCTGACTGGCAATTATATTAGCATGACTGTTAATTATATTAGTATGTATTATAATGTGGAGTATTTCATTTACGTCTTAGTTACTGCTAGTATTTATTTCATCTATTTACTCTTAGTGGCTTTACAAGAATGTAAAAACACCAATATTTTGTATTCTCACAAACTCAATATACCTTTTTGTAAAACAATAAATAAATAAAAGGCCTGAATCTGACAATTTATTTATATAAAATTATGCATGCTTTTAAATTAGTGATTTAAAATGTTTATGTAAAGGCCTAAGTTTGTGTATTGTTTAATTGGTAGGTATGATCATTATAAGCCTATATTACCAGGTATAGGAGTAGCCTATATAGTTTTGATTGCTTGTTTAATTCTTGTTGTCTTGTTGGATGTGAACGATGTGCACTTATTTAGGCTCTGTCTTTAGTTTATATTATTTATAGAAAAAATAATTTGTAATACATTGCTCGTATGACCTGTTAATTGTTATAGAGCTTGTTTAATAAATGTCTTTACATTCAAGGTCACCATCCACTCACTGTAAATAGGAGTCTTATAGAACTTGTGACAATAATTTTAAAGTACAAGGTTACTGTCCACTTACTAACTACTGTATGAGCTTTATAGGACTTGTTTGACAGTTGTCTCTACATACTTGGTCACCATCTACTCACTGTAATTAGAAGTGTTGCTTTAATTAGCACATAAATGAGCTTCATGTAACATTGTTTATTTATCCTTTGACAATGTTTTGATATGTCTTCCAGAATTTATGAAATCATAATTCCTAGTTATTAAAGTAATTGGAGAAGCAACAAACCCCGAATGTATGAATGTTGAAAAACTTTTTAGTATGTATGATATGCTTGTTTTGCACGAGCACTGGGTAAAATCTTTTGAATTTGAAAATCTCTTCAAATTTGTAGATGGTTCTTTTTGCACTACCAGTTTTGAATTATGTGATGACTGGTCAGGTCCTGGAAGACCTATTGGTTGTACTGCCATCCTGTGGCATAACATGCAATGTAAAGTTGGTGATGTAAATACTGTATCAGGGCGTACTGCTGCTGTACTTATCTCATTAGGGAGCAGGTGGCTGAGCAGACAGAACACTGGATGCGTGATCATGTGGTCCTGGGTTCGATCCCGGGCGCCAGCGAGAAACAATGGGCAGAGTTTCTTTCACCCTGATGCCCCTGTTACCTAGCAGTAAATAGGTACCTGGGAGTTAGTCAGCTGTCACGGGCTGCTTCCTGGGGGTGGAGGCCTGGTCGAGGACTGGGCCGCGGGAACACTAAGCCCCGAAATCATCTCAAGATAAGAAAATCTCCATAGTTGCTTGTTAGTCCTTGATCATGTGTGTATATATGCCTTGTTTCATCAGCAATATCAACTGTGCAAATGTGTATAGAGATGTACTATCAGTTAAATATCCGAATTGGCTAATTTGTATCTTGATGCTAACCTCATTGTGGTAGGTGATTTTACACAAATTTTTCTGATCTGCATATTCGTTCAAGGATGCCGCAAATTTACATAATTCTGCAATCAATGATAACTTTAACTACAACTACACTGTCATGGAAATAAATATTGCATTCACTTGAGCCATGGGTTTATATGACATAATCATGGATCACTAAATGCCTTGGACCTAAACAGTGGCTGGGTGAAGTATAAAATTAAAGATGGGCAGTACTTTACTGCCAATGAAATCTTCACTATTGTAGCCGTCTGTGTTACGGCCCTCTTGGGTCGCAACTGGGTTCTTTCTCTGATCCCAGCAAACAATTTTAGGTTGCCACAACATATCTGGAAAGTATTTGAAAGGATTGGAAACGTTTGTTTTATCGTATCAAATACGATATTGTGTGTGGACTTAAATAGGTTTCCAAAACTTATAACCAAGACATATGTATCTAACACTAATTTGAGATGTTGTGGCAACTTTACACTCCTAACATGAGTCATTCATAATCCATTCATACACCAATATGAATCTCTTGTGAAAGGTTTGAGCCTATAATCTGAACCCTTTTCACATCTTTGTGTTTAAAGTTAAATTTCTTGAAATTAAATTATATTATTTTATATTATATAATATTATTTTTATTATATTTTATTTTATAATGTATTATTATTTTTCTTATATTTTTTATATTATATTATTGTTTTCAATTTAAATATTAAAACCAATTTAAGGGTAAAAAAATCAAATAATTTATATTTCTTTTATTATTTACTAACAAATCAGCAAAAATACAAAAACATATGACCTATATAATTATATATATAATATATATATAATATATATATATATAAATAATTTATATAATATATATATATATATATATATATATATATATATATATATATATATATATATATATATATATATATATATATATATATATATATTAGTGTAATATATAAGAATGTAGTGTAATAGTATATATATTTTTACATATATATATATTTATATATAAATAATATATTTATATATAAATAATATATTTATATATAAAAATTATATTTATATATAAATAACATATTTATATATAAATAATATATTTATATATAATATATATATATATATAAATAATATATATATATATATATAAATAATATATATATATATATAAATAATATATATATATAAATAATATATATATGATAACCATCTTTGTAACCTATATGTAACTCCCTCTTTGTAACAAAGTTCAAATAAAGCAAATATATATGTGTACATACAAAAGAATGGGGGTGGTAGAAGATAATATTAGTGTTTAGTGAGTGACCACAAGGTCTCCTCTGAATACTTTTTATTTTCTTCTCCGAGGCTATGGGTCCCCACATTGGCACCAGAGGTCTTCCTCACAAACTTTTTATATAATATATATATATAAATAATATATATATAAAGGTAAAACTAGCTAGTTATACGTAGATATATGATAACTAACCAACCCTACCAAACCTAACCTAATATATATATATATATATATATATATATATATATATATATATATATATATATATATATAGATATATATATATATATATATAAATATATATATATATATATATATATATATATATATAAATATATATATATATATATATATATATATATATATATATATATATATATTTATAATATATATATATATATATATATATATGTTATAATATATATACACACATATATATATATAGGTTATATATAGGAATCTATATGTGTCTATATATAGACACATATAGATTCTTCTATATAGACATTAGCCATTTTCATTCTTCGTCATATCCAAGTCTGCTGTGTGATGCACATGTCTTCTTGCTTCACCACCCTGTAATGAAATATTGTTTGTTACTAATTGTTTTCAATAATACATTATTTTATTATATAATATTTAATTTATTAATTAAAAACCGTTTCCATATTATAGAAAAAAAAACTAAAACAAGAATCTATAAAACTATAGAATAGAATAAAATAATAGAATAGAATCTATATAGAATCTATATATCATATATATATTTATAAAAATATATATATATATATAAATATATATATATATATTTATATATATTTATATATATGTGTGTATATCACGAAAATAAACACGTGATTAAGAATGTGACAATGTCAGACCACGGAGGAAGAATGAAACAGGAATTTCCTTAAGTACTTTTGTATATTAAATACATCTTCAGAAGGACCTTCTGAAGATGTATTTAATATACAAAAGTACTTAAGGAAATTCCTGTTTCATTCTTCCTCCGTGGTCTGACATTGTCATATTTATATTGTGACGGTAACGCGTTGGTGTTCGGCTGTTTAAGGCTAGGGGTATGGCCTCGTCACATAGTTATAAAAAAAAAATAGAAAAAACTGGAACTTCGTCTGTGGTAAGGTAAGGAGAAGACACACAAAACACAAGTAAACTTTAACAATGAAATTTTAATTACGTTAAATAAATCAAAACATGAAAAAATGGACAAACAAATTTGTATAATAAAATCAATCAATCAAAATAATAAGAATACTTAAATGACACAATGAAAAGTTACGTTAAGGCAAAATAACAAGAAGTGCAATACAGAAATAATTGGGAGGTGCTGGAATATTGGCTTAAAGCTACCACTTCTCTCAGTACACGCTAGCGTCTAGCCGGGAGGAGTGGTACCAACGAGAGCACCGAATATTCTGAGGTCTGAGGTCGTGGCGACCCCAGACATCAAGTAGTATGGGGGAGGGGGGCGAGTGCAGGTGCAGCCAGACCGGCGACCAATCAGCGGAGCCGGTAGCGATCAACATGTAGTTTGGCGGTTTGAGTCCGAACAGGTGTCTGGCTGCAACGTTTTGCGCTCTGGCAAGCCTTGCTGGTGTTGTTGTCGTTGTTGGACATGTCTTCCATAGTCGTTTTATATAATTTCAACGACGTAATTATGGAGGGAAGAGCAGGCTCAATCTCTTGAAGGAGATTATCGTCACAACTCTCCCCCGAAGCCTGCGGTTCTGGAAGAAGTACGTCGTTATGTGGTGGAGTAATGGATGGAGTCGCTTCTACTTCATGAACTCTGGAGAGGGCATCGGCTATGGTGTTGTCAGAACCCTTGATATAGCGGATCTCCAGGTTGAAGTCTTGTAAATACAGAGCCCATCGTAGAAGACGCTGGTTGGTGAATTGGGCTTGATGTAGGAAGCGGAGAGGGTTGTGGTCTGAGAAGATGGTGGTAGACCTGGCGCCTTGTAGGTACGGAGCGAAGTGTTGGAGGTTCAGGACGATGGATAGTAGCTCCTTTTCAATAGTGCTGTAGTTCCTCTGGTGTGGTTTCAGTTTGTAGCTGTAGTAGCTGACAGGTAGAACCTCCTCGCCTCGTTGTTGCATCAGGACACCACCAACGCCGGTACCACTGGCGTCGACATGAAGGACGAAAGGCTTGGTGATATCTGGAGAGGCGAGAATGGGGTTAGAACAGAGGAGGAATTTGAGTTGTTCGAAAGCAACGGTTTGCTGTAGGGTCCAATTATACCGTTGCTTGGGACTGGTTAATAGAATTAGAGGTGTGGCGACTGTACTGAAATTCCTCACAAACCTACGGTAGTAAGAGGCAAGACCAAGGAAGCGCAGGAGCTGCTTCCTGGTGGTAGGCTGTGGATACTGTTGGATGGCTTGAGTGTGTGAGTCTAACGGAGCTATGCTGCCACTCCCAATAACATGACCCAGATAACGCACTTTACCTTTCGCAAAAGTGGACTTGCCCAGGTTGATGGTGAGGCCGGCTGTCAGGAGCTTGGAGAACAGACGTCGCAGCTGGAGCAGATGTTCACTCCAGGAGTTGGAGGCTACGACGATATCGTCCAGGTAGGCGTATGTGTTATCCAAGCCCTGGATGACACGGTTGACAGCTCTTTGAAAGGTGGCCGGGGCATTACATAGTCCGAAAGGAAGGCGTTCATATCTGAAAAGTCCAAAAGGAGTGATGAAGGCAGATATCTCTTTAGCGCGCTCCGTTAGACACACTTGATAGTACCCCTTAAGCAAGTCCACTTGGGACAAGTACTGGGCACTACCAATGGCATCAAGGATGTCATCTATCCTTGGCAAGGGGTAAGCATCCTTGACAGTGACAGAGTTCAGTTTACGATAGTCAGTGCACAACCGCACCTTACCTTGGGGTTTGGGCACCAAGATACAAGGTGAGGCCCAGGGGGACTCACAAGGTGTAGCCAGTCCATGATCCAAGAGGTATTGCACCTCAGCACGCATGACTTCCTTCTTGCTCGGGCTGATTCGGTAGAAGGGTTGACGAATCGGCCGGGTGTCGGGGAGCAGTTGGATGTCGTGCTGGGTAACATTACACTCTTGGGGATCATCTCTGAACAACTCTTGATGTTCTCTGAAGATCTTGACGAGAGGTGCACTATGATTATCCTGAAAGTATTTGGGAAGATCATTAAGGATTTCGGAATTAGAAAGTGCTGACTCCTTGTCAGTGCTTTCGGGAGGAGAAGCCGGGAAGGTCTCACTGTGGATGTAGGGTTCTGTGAAAGTAGAATAGTTAGTCAGGACAGTGGGAGGAGTACCATTATATTGCTTCAGGAGGTTGACGTGGCACAGCTGGGTCTTCCGCCGCCTATCTGGAGTTTCTATTACATAATTGTTATTATTCCTGCACTCTTTGACGCAGTAGGGTCCTGAAAACCTGTTTTGTAAAGGTGAACCTGGGATAGGGAAATAGGCAAGGACGAAGTCTCCCGGCTTGAATTTTCTTACTTTGCTGGTCTGGTCGTAATGAGTCTTCATTCTCACCTGGGCTTTCAATAGATTATCATGGGCAAAGCGGTGGACTCTCTCTAGAATGTGTTGAAGGTTTTGAAGAAACTGGGGCACATTCTGATGCTCACTGAAGGTGGCATCTCTGAGAGAGTCTTTGAAAGCCTTAAGGGGAGTACGGCACTTACGGCCGTAGAGCATCTCATAAGGAGATACTCCTAGGGACTCATTGGGGAGACTTCTGAAAATACACATTATAAGGTCAATCTGCTTATCCCAATCCTTCGAGGTTTCACTACAAAACTTTTTCAAGAGTGCTTTGATGGTCTGATGACTACGTTCAAGAGAACCCTGTGAAGCAGGATGATAGGGGCTGGACAATACCTGTTTGATGTTGAACTCCTCCAGTGTCCTTTTGAAGAGATCACTGGTGAAGTTGGTGCCACAGTCACTTTGAATCTCCCTGGGAAATCCGTATTGAGTGAAGATCTTCAATAGATGTTTGATAACCGTAGCAGCCGTGATGTTCTTCACTGGAACTGCTATGGGAAATCTGGTGGTAGGACACAGGATGGTTAGGATGTAGGCGTTACCTGAACTGGTCCGAGGTAAAGGACCAACACAGTCTATTATGAGTCTGTGGAAAGGTTCCGCAGGCACCTGTATGGGAATCAGTGGTGCTCTGGGAATGGAGACGTTCGGTTTGCCTGCCATCTGACATGTATGACACTGTTTTACGTACTGTTTGACGTTATTTAACATACCTGGCAAGTAGTAGTCTTGACGAATCCCATGGTAAGTCTTGTTGAAGCCGTAGTGGGAGAATGCTCCGTGGGCCAGGTGTAGAATAGTGGGCCGCAGGCTGGTAGGAATCACAAGTTGTTCGATGTTGGCCCAATCGTCCTCCTCCTTCAGTTTACTGGGTCTATATCTGCGGTAGAGCAAGTCGTTCTCTAGGAAGAACCCAGGAATACTGTCGGGTTGAGTCTCAGCCTGGAAAAACAATGGTGTTAAAGTAAGATCTTCCCTCTGCAACTTACGGAACTCCAACTTGGTCAGATGCGGGGGTAGTTTCTGAGGGTCTTGAGGGACAGCGGTAGCAGTAGGGTCAGCTGGCTGTGGACGTGCGGCTTGTGCACGGGTGGTCACGAGAACCGGAGGAGAAACTTCATCACTCTCTTGAACCTCTGCTGGAACATACTCAAGAATAGGGTTTATTGGCACAGAGTTACACACCTGGGGTTTGTCCATGACGATCAGGTTGGTCGGTTGCAGGTCTTCTGCCAAGTCGTTGCCTAGGAGAAGTTGCACTCCAGGCATGGGAAAAGGCTTTTCCCTGACGGCGACTTGGACTTCCCCGTTCACGTAGGGACAATCCAGGTGGACTCTGGCGAGAGGGTATGGAGTGGTAGCAGTGAGGTCAGTGATGAAGACGGTTTCTCCGGTGTAGACGATGTTGGGCACAGCCGACTTCAAGATGATCGATTGTAGAGCCGCTGTGTCCCTCAAGATCTTCAATTTGAAACGTCCCTCCGGATTTGAACCGTTGGCAGAGACAGTTCCAGTATACAGGTGGTTACTGAAAAGAGAAAGATCATTAACATCAACACCAACATTCATCACAGGCTTACCGGACTTAGGAGGAGTTGGTTTGGGTCTTTGTTGGTCAGTGGTTCCCTTGTATTGAGACTTACCACACTTGTCTATGGTATGTCCATAGAGTCTACAATACTTGCAGTACAGTTGTGAACCAGCTTGATCGGGGCTCACCTTCTCGTAACTGTACCACGACTTCTTACTGGAGGATGGTTCAGGTGTCAGCCGGTGGATGAGGCTGTAAGTGTCAGCCGACTTAGCACACTTCAGGTAGTCGGTTTCTTCTTTATCTGCTAAGTAGAGGCGGACAGGAGGAGGCACACGTCTCAAGAATTCTTCAACAAGCATCAGGTTGACGAGTTCTGTAAAAGTAGAGACATGTGCTGCTTCCAGCCATTTCATGAAATACCTCCGTTTCGTGTTAGCAAACTCGAGGAAGGTAGTGGTACTTGCCTTCAGGTGGTCACGGAATTTCCTTCTATAACTTTCAGTAGAGAGGAGGTAGGCGTCCAACACTGCTTGTTTCAGAGTGTGGTAGTCATTCTCAGACGCCAAAGTACTGAGTGTGACTGCAGCTCTACCTGTAAGATGGACTCTGAGAAGTGTGGCCCATTGGTTGACAGGCCAACTGAGTTGATTAGCAAGGGTTTCAAAGGTGGTAAAGAACACATCAACTTCTGCTTCTACAAAGGATGGCATTAACTTACTTGCATGTGATATATTAAAACTGACGGGAAGATTGGCAGTAGCTTGCTGGCGTTGAGTGAAGTGTGAAGTTTCCAAGGCGATTTCGCGTTGACGACACTCTAGAGCCAGAGTTGCTTGTTGCTTGTCATGTTCACGTTGCATTTCCAACTCGCGTTGTTTGGTTTCAAGCCGTATGCGTTCCCGCTCCTGGAGTAAGGCAATCTCACGTTCTTGTTCTTCCCTTCGTATGGCAGCTGCTCGTTCTTGTTGTTCGAGGGCTTCTCTTTGTTGTTCGCGGGCTTCCCTTTGCTGCTCACGTTCAATCTTGGCCAGTTCCAATTGGAGTTTCATCGTTGCCAAATCAGTTTTTCCTGCAATATAGTAAGTTTCATGAGTTTCAGAGTCTATCTTACCTTGCTCTAAATAGTAATCCAGCAACAGGTTGTGTAGGTCATTTTTGTTGGCTTGGTAGGGAACTTCTAGTTGATACTCATGTGCAAGAGTTTGTAATTCAGTCTTCTTGGCACGACTTAAAGTCCCTATTTCACCTGCTGGATTTGTACGGAAAGCTTGGAGACGAAACATGGTGAAATTAGCAAATAAAGGTACACGAATATTCAATAGTGAAATGTCAGAAACAGGACAACGTGGCAACTGGTACCTATCCTGTGAGATCTTTAACAATTAAAGTTAAGTAAAAGATGTTAAATGATTAAATTAAATCAAAGGCGCAGGAAATCTTGTACCCGGTACTCATGTAAGAGGATAAGGGCAAGAAAATCCCACTAACAAATGAAACAGAGTTTCGAAAACAAATGAAACAGTAAATTGCTTCAAAAGTAAAATTGGTAGTCCAAGGATGTAGGCATACCTTGCCACGTCTCTATAGGACATAAAGCAAGTTTTTCCTACTGAATTTAATATGATACTTACAGAATTAGCGAACTTTTGTGCTCTGAAAAAATAAGCTAATTCCCTACCGTTGTATGTATCATCATCTCTGACTGACGTGTAGGGGTGCGAGGTGTCAACTGGTGACGAGAACTGCTGCTGAGGTCCCAATTCAGCAACTAAAGTTCGAGCTAGAGGAACTATGGTCCTCTTTGTCCTCCTACAGTCAGATTGCAGAAGATTGGGTACTCTTGACCCGGGGCAGACCACAGTACCAGGGTACCAATATGATGATCTGTCAGAATGAGAAATATTCAAGGGACATAGATGGTAAACACGAGTAATAACACGGAGGGAGAGATGACCAATTAAGAGTATGACTGCGGCCTACAGTCACCACGTAATCCAAAGTTGTCTCACCTTCACCATATGTTACTCTCGTAATGCACAATACACCGCACTTTATAAAAAATGAAATTGAATATGAAAAATAGTAAAGCTACGTTAACAAAGTTAAATACGCTTACCATAAATTACCACTTGGCACCAGTACCTGAGTGAAGCTCCTAGGACAGGCCCCCATATAACTTGTGACGGTAACGCGTTGGTGTTCGGCTGTTTAAGGCTAGGGGTATGGCCTCGTCACATAGTTATAAAAAAAAAATAGAAAAAACTGGAACTTCGTCTGTGGTAAGGTAAGGAGAAGACACACAAAACACAAGTAAACTTTAACAATGAAATTTTAATTACGTTAAATAAATCAAAACATGAAAAAATGGACAAACAAATTTGTATAATAAAATCAATCAATCAAAATAATAAGAATACTTAAATGACACAATGAAAAGTTACGTTAAGGCAAAATAACAAGAAGTGCAATACAGAAATAATTGGGAGGTGCTGGAATATTGGCTTAAAGCTACCACTTCTCTCAGTACACACTAGCGTCTAGCCGGGAGGAGTGGTACCAACGAGAGCACCGAATATTCTGAGGTCTGAGGTCGTGGCGACCCCAGACATCAAGTAGTATGGGGGGGGGGGGTGCGAGTGCAGGTGCAGCCAGACCGGCGACCAATCAGCGGAGCCGGTAGCGATCAACATGTAGTTTGGCGGTTTGAGTCCGAACAGGTGTCTGGCTGCAACGTTTTGCGCTCTGGCAAGCCTTGCTGGTGTTGTTGTCGTTGTTGGACATGTCTTCCATAGTCGTTTTATATAATTTCAACGACGTAATTATGGAGGGAAGAGCAGGCTCAATCTCTTGAAGGAGATTATCGTCACAATATATATATATATTATTATATCCTGCATTATTCCAGCCCATTATTAGAGATAGTAGCCACCTCTTATTTTGGTTTTCTTTCATTATTAGTGCTCAGAAAATTAAATATATCTACATATTTAGTCAAAATCAGTTACATTATTTTATCTTATTCATAGCATAAATGTTCTCGAAGATTACTAAAAAGAAATTGAATTAGACTACAGCAAATTGGCAAACTTTACCTTGTATCTGTTTCCACCGAGTTTGTTTGGGGCGTTCTTCAACATATCAGCAATACTTGTCTCAACATCTCTTTCAGTTGCATTAGTGTGGGTGTTGATACAGGCTTCTGGAAATTTATAAGAATTAATTAATATATATAATTATAATTCACTTTGCCATTCCCCATTCCACAGTCCTCTCGTCCTTCCCACTTCCCTGTCCCCACATCATCCCCACTATTCCCACTTCCCTGTCCCATCGTCCTCCTTACCATTTTCCCCTCCCCTGTCCTTCTTCCTCCCCCACCATCTCCCATTCACCTGTCCCTTTGTCCTCCCCAGCATTTCCCTGTCCCCACCATCCCCAACTCCCCAGTCCCCTCGTCCTCCCCACCATTACCCTCTCCTCTGTCCCCTCGTCTTCCCCACCATACCCCCCCCTCTCGTCCTCCCCACCATTCCAAACTACCTCATCCGATGCATTCTATAATGGTCTGATGCTTCCATCAGAAAATTGGGAACATCAAATGATCTGATATTCCCATCACTGAAAAATAAGAACAGCTAAAAAAATGAAATGAAAAAAATAAAAAAATAAACTATACTCATGAAATGAACAGTATGGTAAACAAAACAGGTCAATTTCAATGCAATGTCACACAAAATTATTAAATCGAAATGAAAATAAATTGAAATCTATGAAAATTCAAATTATCAATGCAATCGGAAATATTGAAATAATATCGCAACATAATATAGTGTGGGTTGCTCTTACGTGCAACAGACGGTACTGTTTTTCAAAAAAGGCATGGTTTTACCTGTCACAAGTGTGGCATCTATACTTATACTCACGAAATGAACGGTATGGTAAACAACATAGCTCAATTGCAATGCAATGTCACAATAACATTTAATAACAATAATAACAATAACATTTAAATATACTTTAAGATATAATCTAGAAGAAAATAAGAACATTGAAACGGTTCATGAACTCGATTTCAATAAAGGACACTATGGGGAACTTTGAAAAACAGTTAATGAGTATAATTAGACAGACTTGTTGCTAGGCAGAGGAGTAAATAATGAGATATATGGCAAATTTTGCAAAATATACGGCACACAAACATTCATACCCAAACAAAGCAAAATGCTAGGTAAGAACAAAGCAGTTGGCCCGTAGGGGAAAGGAGATACCCACAAGACTGGAATACAAGTCATTAACAAGCACACAAGTACTACACTACACAACAACCGCACTACTACCAGAACTGGACGAATCACTACCAAAACAACACATTGCACATCACTACCAAAACAACACAACACAACACAAGCATTGGCAAAAAATTATAGACCAGTTGCACTAACATCCCACATAATAAAATTATTTGAGAGTGATCAGGAGTCAGGTTACTAGTTTTATAGAGACCAATGACCTCCACAATCCAGGCCAACAAGGATTTAGAGCAGGAAGATATTGAAATACCTCTTACAGCTATCTCTCATGTCCTCTACTTGTACAGTACAGCTACTTGACCATTACGACAAAATCACTGAGATATGAGATAATGATGACACTAACCTCATCTACTCAGACTCCAACCCACTCATATTAAATAATGATGTAAACAATAAATTAAAAAAAAATCCACTTATTAATGTCAACCAACAAACTCCCACTAAACATAGAAAGGACCTACGACATCTTACTTGGGAGCAAATCAACAAATGCAATTCATCTACAGTTACACAATGTTAACATCAGAAATAAAAAAGATGGTAAGTTCCTTGGTCTATACTTAGATCTGCCCGAAACGCTATGAGTGCTAGTTGCTTTACAAGAATGTATAACTTCAAGTCATTGTACTCTCCCCCAATGTACCTTCTTGTATATAAAGAAAAAATAAATAAATAAACAAACACATAATAAATCAATACTTACTAAATTTTGTCTATTATGTAGCAAAGAAGCAGGTCTACGGAAGGCTTTTCTGTTGAGTTCGAAGCCCAGATTACTCGTGGTCTCTGAAATAAGTTAAGATTATAAGTATAAAATTTATAAAACCAAATAATAAATCCGGTATTGCTCAATTTCAGATGCAGACGTACTGAATGATATATCAGACTGTCAGCATGGTATTCGATCTGGAAGGTCCAGTGTAACGAATTTACTCAGTTTCTATGATCGAGCCACAGAGATCTATAAAGAATTCTGATCAAGAAAGAGATCTAGGGGTGGTTTTAGATAGAAAACTATAACCTGAGGATCATATTAAGAACATTCTGCGAGGGGCCTATGCTACACTTTTTAACTTTAGAATTGCTTTTAAATACATAGGTCAAAAAGTTTTAAAAGTTTTAAAAGTTTTTTAAACCTCTCGTGTATCATGAGTGTGTTAAAGCTTCAGATGGTGCATTCAGATGATGAATATTACCTAGTTAATATTACTGATGAATATTACCTACTTAAATCTCTGAATATGTTAGACATTAAGTCACTGCACATACTCTCATGTGTAATACATATATAAAACGCTAAACTATAATGCCAATCCTGATCTCAAAAGCTTCATAGAAGGTTGTATCAGAACCCATGAGCATCACACCAGAAATAAATACAGTTTTGATATTCCTAGAGTACGACTTAATCAAACTAGAAATGCTCTACAAATCAAGGGGCCCAGAATGTGGAATGACCTTCCCAACCATGTTAAAGACTGTACCTCTCTCAACCAGTTTAAGTTAAAAGCGAAGCTATACCTAATAAATTCCCTGTAACCTACCTTACCCTTCTATTGTCAACCAATGTCTGTTTTTTTTTCTTTAAAGAGCGCTGTTTGTCGACATAATTGTATTTGTGCTGCTTTTTCATCTATGTTTTCATTTCTTGTTTTCATTCTACTCATTATGCTCAATTAGTATTAAGCTTGTCATTTAAGTTTATCATGCCCGAAACGCTTTGCGTAATAGTGGCTTTAGGCATTGTATGTACTAGCTATACCTATAAGTTAAACAATCCTTGTAAATATTTATTGTATGTATGTACCTTACCTAAATAAAATTGTATTGTATTGTATTGTATTGTATTGTAGTTCCTTCATCTGGGAAGAATGAACACATATTGGTGCATTCGGATGATAAAAACTAACTACTGTAGTTTAATTGATCAACAGACTGTATATCATATGCAGACTGTATGTGGATCTGCGGGCCACTCCAAACAACAGCCTGGTGGACCAAGCTCCACCAGGCCTAAAGCACAAAGTGATATAGATGTGATAGAGAAACTAGGTCAAATGGAGGAGTAGGTCTGTATATTAAACAGCACCTGACGTGCACAGAGCTACTAAACTCAATGTGGTGGTAGAGTGGTGGGGGGGGGGGGGGAAACATTGCAGAAAAAAACAAAAATACAATTTGGTCAACAAAACAGCATTGTTTAAAATAGAAGACATGGGTTGACATTTTGGGGGTAAGGTAGGTTACATTGAGTTAATTAGTTAGTACTTAGTTTTTATCTTAAACTGGTTGGGAGAGGTACAGTGTTGCTGTGCTGGTGAAAGAACACCTAAAGGTAAATTAAATAATGATTGCGAATCCACAAGAAGTTGACATAATAGCGCTAGAGATCTGCAATCAGGATGATAAACTTTCCTTAAAGAATTTGACAAACACTTGCTGATAGGACATGAAGTAAATGAAATGTATGTCAAGTTTTGTGAAATATATGATAAAAGCACAACAAAATTTGTACCAAAGGAGAGATGCAGAACTAGGAAAAGGGGTTTGTTCAACAGAAATTGCGAGAGGGCCTGAGACCCAAACACACACAAATGGAATCAATATATAGCAAGAGGCCAAACCCCCAAACATACAAGCGATGCAAAGATGCGAGAAACAGCAGCAGCATTAAGGAGAGGGACTTAAGGACCATAAATAAAGTGTGAAAATAAACTCGAGTAAATTTTTTTAACTACTCTCGACAGTGAAGAAAAACAAATATTCAGACGATTTGTGTTAGAATCATTAATCTTACACTTTCGGTCATATTCAACAACACAAATACATACACACACATTCCTGTTGCTGTAGCAAGTGAAGAATTACACACACAGATCACAATAACGTGATGCATCAAATGAACAAATCCACAAGGGCCGTGACGAGGATTCGAACTTGCGTCCGGGAGCATCCCAGACACTGCCTTAATCGACTGAGCTACAACAGGGTAAAAGGGTTGAAACCGAAGTTCTACTGAACTTACTGGATCCCATAGCCTCTCCGAGGCACAAACCAGGCTTTTACACAACCCCCCCCCCCTGCACCCGAGCTATGTCAACAGGCCGTTCTCCCTCTTCGCCCTTACATCATCACACACAGATCACAATAACGTGATGCATCAAATGAACAAATCCACAAGGGCCGTGATGAGGATTCAAACCTGTGTCCGGGAGCATCCCAGACACTGCCTTAATCGACTGAGCTACGACAGGGTAAAAGGGTTGAAACCAAACTTCTACTGAACTTCCTGGATCCTTTTACCCTGTTGTAGCTCAGTCGATTTAGGCAGTGTCTGGGATGCTCCCGGACGCAGGTTCAAATCCTCAAATTTCACTTTTGACAATTGAGCACCTGCTACATCCAGATTCTAGGGAGGAAAGGAAGGACGATCTTACTGGATCCCATAGCCTCTCCGAGGCACAAACCAGGCTTTTACACAACCCACCCCCCCCTGCACCCGAGCTCAATTGTCAAAAGTGAAAAATTGGGTTTGTCTTCCGAATGCACCATATCAGTAAATTTTTTAATAATCTTTTAAAAATAGTAAATGCCACTACTTTTGCAAAATTATTACGAGATCTATTATTCTATAGAATAATGCATATAAATGCATATATGCTTATAAATACAAAACAAGTAAATGTAAATAATTTTACCTTGCACCTAGATCCACCAAGCCTGTATGGCGCGCGTTTCAGTACTTCGGAAATCTAGAACTATCTTGAATCTCTAATCTGCAATGAAACAATACATATTATTGCACTTACCAAAACATGGATGAATGTAGAAAATACAGAACTATTAGCTGAATATCAAATAAATGGATTTAATCTATTTCACACAGATAGATATATTAGATATTATATTATATTCCTTTCCTCCCTAGAATCTGGATGTAGCAGGTGCTCAATTGTCAAAAGTGAAAAATTTGGTTTATTTAACATACACGCCATAGACCGGCTTGGGAAAAAAAGTTCGTAAAACCCAGGGGCCATAGACCGGCTTGGGAAAAAAAGTTCGTAAAACCCAGGGGCCATAGACCGGCTATGAAAGAAAATTTGAGAAAACCCTGGGGCCATAGAACGGCTATTTAATCCCCTGGAACGGATAATCATCTGTATCAAACCTTATTACAGGTAAAACCAGTAGGCAGTCTACTGTATTTTATCAAACTCTTATTAGAATAATAGATCTCGTAATAATTTTGCAAAAATAGTGGCATTTACTATTTTTAAAAGATTATTAAAAAATTTACTGATATGGTGCATTCGGAAGACAAACCCAATTTTTCACTTTTGACAATTGAGCACCTGCTACATCCAAATTCTAGGGAGGAAAGGAAGGACGATCTTACTGGATCCCATAGCCTCTCCGAGGCACAAACCAGGCTTTTACACAACCCCCCCCCCCCCCCCCCCTGCACCCGAGCTCAATTGTCAAAAGTGAAAAATTGGGTTTGTCTTCCGAATGCACCATATCAGTAAATTTTTTAATAATCTTTTAAAAATAGTAAATGCCACTATTTTTGCAAAATTATTACGAGATCTATTATTCTATAGAATAATGCATTTAAATGCATATATGCATATAAATACAAAACAAGTAAATGTAAATAATTTTACCTTGCACCTAGATCCACCAAGCCTGTATGCCGCGCGTTTCAGTACTTTGGAAATCTAGAACTATCTTGAATCTCTAATCTGCAATGAAACAATACATATTATTGCACTTACCAAAACATGGATGAATGTAGAAAATACAGAACTATTAGATGAATATCAAATAAATGGATTTAATCTATTTCACACAGATAGATATATTAGATATTATATTATATTCCTTTCCTCCCTAGAATCTGGATGTAGCAGGTGCTCAATTGTCAAAAGTGAAAAATTTGGTTTATTTAACATACACGCCATAGACAGGCTTGGGAAAAAAAGTTCGTAAAACCCAGGGGCCATAGACCGGCTTGGGAAAAAAAGTTCGTAAAACCCAGGGGCCATAGACCGGCTATGAAAGAAAATTTGAGAAAACCCTGGGGCCATAGAACGGCTATTTAATCCCCTGGAACGGATAATCATCTGTATCAAACCTTATTACAGGTAAAACCAGTAGGCAGTCTACTGTATTTTATCAAACTCTTATTAGAATAATAGATCTCGTAATAATTTTGCAAAAATAGTGGCATTTACTATTTTTAAAAGATTATTAAAAAATTTACTGATATGGTGCATTCGGAAGACAAACCCAATTTTTCACTTTTGACAATTGTGCACCTGCTACATCCAGATTCTAGGGAGGAAAGGAAGGACGATCTTACTGGATCCCATAGCCTCTCCGAGGCACAAACCAGGCTTTTACACAACCCACCCCCCCCCCCCTGCACCCGAGCTCAATTGTCAAAAGTGAAAAATTGGGTTTGTCTTCCGAATGCACCATATCAGTAATTTTTTTAATAATCTTTTAAAAATAGTAAATGCCACTATTTTTGCAAAATTATTACGAGATCTATTATTCTAATAAGAGTTTGATAAAATACAAACCCTGGGGCCATAGAACGGCTATTTAATCCCCTTGAACGGACCTGTGCATGGGCCACTGAGGCATCGAAAAAAAACATAGACCGGCTTGGGAAAAAAGCAAAATAGCCGGTCTATGGCCCGGCTGATGGCTGTGCATGGATGGCTAATGGCTAATGGCTGTTAGTTATGGAGCTAGGTTAGACTATGTATGTTTAAATCTCTGATTTAAACAGAGCCGGCTAATGGCTGTTAGTTATGGAGCTAGGTTAGACTATAGGCTAGGCTAGGTTAGAGCCAGTGTTCAGTCAAATAACTGAATTTATCAAATCTTATCCTTGTATAATATACAAGCTGATGTGAGATCCCTGTCTACAGGTGGACTGGAACTATTATCCAGTAGGCAGTCTACTGTATTTTATCAAACCCTTATTAGTATAATAGATCTCGTAATAATTTTGCAAAAATAATGGCATTTACTATTTTTAAAAGATTATTAAAAAATTTACAGATATGGTGCATTCGGAAGACAAACCCAATTTTTCACTTTTGACAATTGAGCACCTGCTACATCCAGATTCTAGGGAGGAAAGGAAGGACGATCTTACTGGATCCCATAGCCTCCCCGAGGCACAAACCAGGCTTTTACACCCCCCCCCCTGCACCCGAGCTTTTTAAAATAGTAAATGCCACTATTTTTGCAAAATTATTACGAGATCTATTATTCTAATAAGAGTTTGATAAAATACAAACCCTGGTGCCATAGAACGGCTATTTAATCCCCTTGAACGGACCTGTGCATGGGCCACTGAGGCATCGAAAAAAAACATAGACCGGCTTGGGAAAAAAGCAAAATAGCCGGTCTATGGCCCGGCTGATGGCTGTGCATGGATGGCTAATGGCTAATGGCTGTTAGTTATGGAGCTAGGTTAGACTATGTATGTTTAAATCTCTGATTTAAACAGACTATGTATGTTTAAATCTCTGATTTAAACAGAGCCGGCTAATGGCTATTAGTTATGGAGCTAGGTTAGACTATAGGCTAGGCTAGGTTAGAGCCAGTGTTCAGTCAAATAACTGAATTTATCAAATCTTATCCTTGTATAATATACAAGCTGATGTGAGATCCCTGTCTACAGGTGGACTGGAACTTCTATCAACTAATCCATACATCAAACCTGTCCCTTACAGCCCACAATCTATCATTAGGAAAACCATGTGAGAAATCTTTAAGGAATTCTGATAAAGAAAGAGATCTAGGGGTGGTTCTAAATAGAAAACTATCACCTGAGGACCACATAAAGAACATTGTGTGAGGAGCCTATGCCATGCATTCCAACTTCAACAGCATGTTGTGGGGTGCCGATATTGTGTGCCATCACATGTAAACCAACCAAGCCCACAAATACGTCAACATGGACCAGCATTACACCGTCTAACATACTCTGTCAGATGTAACAACTAAATTTGTGAATTCAAGACCTAATCTATTGCATAACACAGTGTTAGTACGAGAAAAACATTACTTACATTCGAAGCCGTGTTTTAAAATGGCGCGGACCTTGGTCTACTGACGCTCCACACTGTGTGTTCGTTTGCGTATGATGAACGTGTGACAATTTACTACAACAATTATTTAATTATTCTTATTCTTTATTTTACTATTTTTAGGGTACATGAAATTTCCAACTTATTTGCACACAATAATATAATTGCATTGTCATAACCTTTATATATTACGGAAAATACGATGACATGAACGAAGTCAAAGTGAAGTTGAAGTCAAAGTCATTCGCCGAACGTATTAGTCATTTTTTTTCTCCCAAATGATAGGGGATAAATCCACAGAGCATATAAGTGTAGAGTAAAGTCAATTTTATTCAGGAAAGTACATACATAGTTGATTTACAAACATAATGTTGGATTTATAGATAGAGCTAGTGCATACAATACCTAAAGCCAATATAGTAGGCATATAGCATTTCAGGCAACCGGGCAGTATATATGGACCCCTTACTCAAATCTCTAAATATGTTAGATATTAAGTCCCTGCACATACTCTCATGTGTATTTTATATATATAAAACGCTGCACTGTAATGTCAATCCTGACCCTAAAAGCTTCCTAGAAGGTTGTAACAGATCCCATGAGCACCACACCAGAAACAAATACCTGTAGGTTTGTACTGGTGCCTTATAGTGTGTACTCGTACCTTATGGTGTGTACTGGGGCCTTATGGTGTATACTGGTGCTTTATGGTGTGTACTGGTGCCTTATGGTGTGTTCTAGTGCCTTATGGTGCGTACTGGTGCAGTATGGAGTGTACTGGTGCCTTATGGTGTGTACTGGTGCATTATTGTGTGTACTGGTGCCTTATTGTGTACTGGTGCCTTATGGTGTGTACTGGTGCATTATGGTGTGTACTGGTGCATTATGGTGTGTACTGGTGCATTATGGTGTGTACTGGTGCCTTATGGTGTGTGTTCTGGTGCCTTATGGTGTGTACTGGTGCCATATGATGTGTACTGGTGCATTATGGTGTGTACTGGTGCCTTATGGTGTGTACTGGTGCAATATGGCGTGTACTGGTGCCTTATAGTGTGTACTGGTGCATTATGGTGTGTACTGGTGCCTTATGGTGTGTACTTGTACCTTATTGTGTATACTGGTGCCTTATGGTGTGTACTGGTTCCTTATGGTGTGTACTGGGGCTTTATTGTGTGTACTGGTGCTTTATGGTGTGTACTGGTGCCTTATGGTGTGTTCTGGTGCCGTATGGTGCGTACTGGTGCCTTATGGTGTGTACTGGTGTCTTATGATGTGTACTGGTGCCTTATGGTGTGTACTGGTGCCTTATAGTGTGTACTGGTGCTTTATGGTGTGTACTGGTGCCTTATGGTGTGTACTGGTGCCTTATGGTGTGTAATGGTGCCTTATGGTGTGTACTGGTGCCTTATGGTATATACTGGTGCCTTATAGTGTGTACTGGTTCCTTATGGTGTGTACTGGTGCCTTATGGTGTGTACTGGTGCCGTATGGTGTGTACTGGTGCCTTATGGTGTGTACTGGTGCCTTATGGTGTGTACTGGTGCCTTATGGTGTGTACTGGTGCCTTATGGTGTGTTCTGGTGCCTTATGGTGTGTGTTCTGGTGCCTTATGGCGTGTACTGGTGCCTTATAGTGTGTACTGGTACCTTATTGTGTGTACTGGTGCATTATGGTGTGTATAATGCACACTTTAGTGCGCGCGGCACTAGCTGGAAAAACAAGCGGGTTGTGCTCAAGCGTAAACACAAAAAAGTTTATAATCTTTTCACGCTGCTAACCTCAATTCTCGAGCTACGTTTTTCATTTTGGTATCAATGCGTTGGCAATAAAATTCTCTACAAGATCATATGCATAAAATGTCACCGAAGCATTTGGTATCCCACCACGAAGTAAATAAACACGAAGATGACTCGCCGTGACACCCAAACAGGAAGTAAATGTTCATACTCTTTCATTTGTTGCCAGCCTCACAGTCATCCTACAGCGCTCATTTTGATATCACTGAACTCACAATAAAATTCCCCACCCAGACATATGCCTATCAATGTCTAATTATGGTATCGGGTGACCCGCACGAGTGTGGGAACTGGGCGAAGCATTAGCCGTGATTTCAGCAGGGACGACACTGGTGTGATGCAGGGCTTTGAATGTTTATACTTATTTCACTGTCCTGACATTATTTCTGGAGCTACGTATTTCATTTTTATAGCAATGTGTTCGCAATAGAAAGTTCTATAAGAACATGGGTAGAGTTGGCCAACACAGCGTCAAATAAATTTGCGGCGAATAAAATCTTACGCGTGTTTGTACCCGTGAGCGTCAAAAGTTTTTACTTTGCTCATGTTTTTCAAGTTTATACTTGTTTCACACCGTTTTTTTTTGTATAGTGTTCGGAATAAAATTCCCTACACAGACATATGCATATCAAATACAATTCCTTGGAATTCACAGCTGTAGAGATGACGGAAAACACACAACCGGAACCCGCTCTTGACACTCCAACTCACACCCGCAACACCCACAAAAAAAGTTTCTCTTGTTTCATGTATACTTACTTTAGTTTTCGTGCTACAGTTCTCATTTAGGTATCAAAATATTCCTAAGAAAATAGACTACAATACTGAAACAATCTAAGACAATTATGTGTACTTACCAAAGCAAAGACGATTGTAGTAAAATAAGTTGAGCATTTTATCTCTACTCCACCTCCTTCAGGTACTGATTCCTGAAGTTGCTCAACAGATGTTCCTAGGTGGAGTGAAGCTGATGTAGGTGGTTATTTCTTGTCCACCCAATACACCCTTTTCCTGTGATAAGTGGTGTAACAAGGTATGACGCAAAGTGGAACATCGCATGTCTTGCACGCTATACCAGTTTCCTTCCTGATACCCGACTTTGAACACACTTCACACCTGCGACGTTTGGGGATTTTTACCAGCTCATGTTTCAATTTATAGTTCAGGAGAGTCTCTGCTATAACAACACGTCGCTGTTGTCTCTGGGTTGGCAATAAACTACTGTCTGAATCGTCGCTCTCACTATTGTTTTCAAACACTAATGTGGAATATGAATTATCTTCATCAGATTCAGCTTCAGCACTAGGTGTAGACGTGAAGAGAGGGCGCCTCACACCCGACGGGCCAGGTGTTGACGGGTCAGCAGCAGGATACACAGGACCAGTGTCATGATTTATGTCTGGAGCATGAACTAGATGTGGAGATGGTGTAGTTGTTGCAGGCCACTCTGCCTTGTCAAATTTCAATAAAGACCAAATAGCAACTTCATGGAACTAGAGCAGAGTTAGTTTCCTTCGATCATCTGTGTTGGCCTTGTACAATGCATGTACAATGCATTGAGTAAAGACCAAATAGCAACTTCATGGAACTAGAGCAGAGTTAGTTTCCTTCGATCATCTGTGTTGGCCTTGTACAATGCAACCACAAGTTGACATTGAATGTGAATTAACAATGAGACAAGTAAGATTTATACTAATACATTTATACTAACTCTGTTGAGCGTTGACCATTTATACATCAAATCTGTTGATGTGAGCACTTTAGTTTAGTCTGCCGTTTAAAGAAAAAAAGAGCATATCAATGGTATATCACAGAAAACGAATTTATCATAAACTCATGTATTTGTCTTATCATATTGAACTGCATTCATATTTTTAATATATAACAATATGAATATACAAATTTCTGTAAATCCCCTACCTTGTTGGAATCTGTGGAAATGAATGAGCAAATGTGCTGGCTGAAGGCGCTGAAGGAAACCACATTGGTTTCATTTTGGATACAAATGTCCATGGAGATTCAAAATGGAAACTAATTATATAGTTGAACCTGCAGAGACGAGTTTAAGAATCTGTGTTGAGAGTGATGGACACAGCCTTCACAATTATACTTCAGAGAATGTAAACATCTAAGAGTCATTAGAAATATGTGTAGAATAATAAACCCTACATTGTTTGAGTTAGGGAAAACACCATTTGTGATATATAGATACTATAGCTGTTCCTAAAGATTCACCCTTTTTTGCACCAGCAAGATAACATATAAGATTTTAAGAGTTGACGAATGTTAATATTCTTGTTTGATAAACTGTGAACTTGAGACATAGTTAATAAGAACATATTAACACAACAAAAAGTTTTCAGAATCTTTAACACCACTTTCCAGCAACTTATATAATTTATATAAATTATTTTAGAGAATAATACATAAATTATATATTTAAACATGATATAGTGTTTAGTGGAATGTATAAGGAGTCAAATTGTGTTAAAAAGAGCGATTTTTAGAAAATTTGGAAAAATACTTTTTTCTGTTCAAATTATAACTAAATGGATTTTAAAGGTTTCACTCAGCCAATATATATCATTCACAATTTATTAATGAATTTTACAAAAAAACACCATAAATTTTATATTTAAACATGTAAAAACTATTTGTTTTACATTTGGAAGAAAATAATTGTAGAAAAACAATTTATAATTAAACCTTTGTGTTTGGATTTTTTGAGTAAAAGTTTCTCAAAGGCTCTCCTGCACCATTCTCAATGCAAATCATTCCCACACCTATGGGAAGAGATAGGCGAACGTTGTGTAGATGATTTGAGTTTGCTGGGATGTTAGTAGAGCTTGGGTATCCGGCCCCAAGTTAGTAGTGGCTTTCAAGGGGTGTGTTCCGTAATGCAAGTAAATTAAAGGGGAAGGGATACAAACATACTAAAACTTAAATATATATATTGCCACCACCAATAAATAAATATATAAACAGTCACACACTGTTACTATAACTACACGTATTTACAATCACTTGTCTTCCTCCGAAGACACAGGATGCTCTGCTTAACGGTGCTCAAGACGAGTAGCCCTGTTTCTCTTCTTGTGGCCTCTCGACGAATCCTTAGATTCTCTTAGCGAGTCTACCCCGGCCACAGGCCAGCCAAATCACAGTCCCACTGGGTGCACCGTCGTGGAGGCCCTCAACCACAAATCCAGCCTTTAGCTGGCAGGTTCCAATCAGCAACGCTGCGTAGGCCACTCCACGACTGATACTAGGGTTGCGAGCCCTAGGCAGGAGCCTCGTGTGATCCCACAGATCACTCTCCTCACCACAACACCCCAGGGGTTAGTCTTCTCCTCCAGTCAGCCCCGGGTACAACAAATCCTCAACTGCCACGTCACAGGCAGGCTAACACAACAGTGTTCATCCGGGGGGTGACTCAACATCTGCAGCTTACACTTGGATATTCTACGGCTGCCTTGGGTAGACTGATCCAACGTTCATTACAGCAGTCCCAGGTCGACTCTGTAATCAGACACGTCATCAGTACCGGTTACTCTCTAGGGCACCTCACTTACAGGCTTAGACACAAACGCCCACCTATCCACTCCATAGATGGCGTTGCTGTCTAAGCGTCACCTCACCAGAGGTCAGCAGCGGCTGTGTTATGAGCTGATCAGGACGGGAAACCAGCCCTCGTGGCTGGTATATCCTGTCCTCACTAGATGGCGCCGTCCATTTGGAGGGGGTTTCGGGAGCTGACCCACAGATGGCGCGGTCGTCACTGCTCCGTGCTCGGACGCTGGGCTCGGGTTCGTAACAGTCTGCATGGCCTAAAGGTAAATCTTTTTTCCTCACGCTCATGGGATCGAGAGTTTGAGTCTTTCCAGGGCCCAAGTGAATGAAATGTTTATTTCTACAATAGTGTAGTTGACAGTTTATATGATGTGGGCATGATTTTAATAATTAAACATTAACCAAAATAAATTAAATAAATATTGGTGCTTCCGACTCGCGAGCACGGAGAGAGGAGTCTGACGCAATTAGATACACACATATCACCTGCAGCAAGACACACCAGGAGCTCAACTGTCGGTTTTATTTTTTTTAAATGACCTCTCGGTCCTCTCTCACTTTGTGCGAGTTTAAGGGTTGCTCGGTCCCCTTTTCTCCAGGTGACCTTCACTGTTTGTGCCCCTCAGTGCTTTTATTTCAGGTGTTAATTTACTCCATTTCTTCCAGCATCACAAGGTTGTTATAGAGACAATTTCTATCAGAATAATAGCACTAGAAGCACTCCACACATAACAGAACAGTACTGTAAATGGTACCAATTAGGTGAATACCACATGTAACTGCCTGTAACCCCAAAATACCATATTCAGACTTTCACCAAAGGGTATAGAGTCCACAATGAGGTTGACTCGACCACCTGAGCACCTGTCAAGTACGGTGATGATTTATAGTATTGTTAATTGACGTAAATTATATACTTGTGTCATTTACCTCTTAATTCTAGGGCTTGGTTACTCTGTGGGGTTTTTGCCTCCAAACCAAGTAAGTAAATCAATATTAAAAAGTGATATTTATTGTCATGAACAACTGTAACCTAGGTTTCATTGATACCTAGGTTGTTACCTAGCCTCCCCATATCCCTTGCTCCATTGTACCCTGGCTTTGTGTTACAACCCTGGGTTGTTAGCTGGTACCTTAATTGGCACTGCAAAGGAACCAAGACCTAGATTCATGTAGCTCCATGTATTACTTTGTAAATAGGTTTGCTACGAAGGTAACTAAGTGCCGGCTAATAACGCTCCAAAGGCAATTCGGAAAAGTAAACCTACGAAGATTTCTAAGTAGCTCACTTAGGTCTCGCTAGATGTCGCTAGGCTTTTAGTTTGGCCAATCAGAGAGACAGTAACATTTTTCCTCTTACAGCTGTAGCAAATAACGACACCGACATATTGAAGCTTATCCGTGACCACTTGCTGCTTATTTACGTCAAATTTTCTTATACACTTAGTACATTTCAAAGTAAAAGTATGTTTTTCAATTTGTACAGTTAGCACCGACATTGTAGTAAACAAATGTTATATTTTCTGTTTACCTACATAATTCTAAGAGATTATATATATGACTTCTCCTGTCACTCCCAAGATTTGCGAAGCGATGGTATTTATTTATGTATATATTTACCTAAATTTACCCTAGGGTCACTAACTGTTTAGTGGCCTCAAAGAGGACTAAAAGCCGGGGCTTGTTAAGTCCCGCCAATTGTCCCAATGATATTTTCTAGCTGGATTTTGGCATTTACGGCTTCAGCAGGTAGGCAGTTCCATGGGTTTTAACCCTTTGGGTAGAAAAAACATCTGTTTTCAGTCCTACTTGAGAGGACAAACTCTCTAACACTATATCTGTGATTGCCCTGTTATCAGTGACTTCATACCAAATGGTATGAGGTACTTTGAGCTCTGTAATTACTTCATACACTCAGGAATATTGGAAGATATTCTTGTGCTGCACCCAGATTTTGCTAGTGGGGGCTAATAGATCAGCCTTACATATTTTGTTCTCTCCTGATTCCATGTATGACTGGCTGTCCTGTGAGGTGAGGATCTTGCATGAGCTTGTAGCTGGTTTTGATCTAGACTATATGGTCCATCATACAGAAATGGGAAGCAGTACATTGCTGTATATACCTAAGAATGTTAAAAAATACACTGTTTGAAAGAAGTCTTGTAGAAACTGGTTAGAGCAATTATAATATAATGTTTCCATGATTCAGTGCTTACCTCTTGTGAAAATTGTGAAGTTGTTGTTTAGTCAGAGTTGATTTGTTATTTGTATTGAGGCTGGTATTTTCTACCTTGATTCCATGTATGCCTAACCATCCTGTGAGATGGGAGTATTGGATGAACTTATAGCTAGTTTTTTTTATCTACACTGTGTAATCTTCCATAGCAGCACATTGCTGTGTATACCTAAGTTTCTTAATAAAAAAAATCAGTAATAAAGATGTTAAATTATACCTTGTATTATTACCAGTATTATCCTTATTAAATCATGTTAAACATGGATCATTAAGATCTCATGTTGTTATGTAATAGTCATATTTCTTTTAAATCATTCATTAAATTGTACATTATGTCTTAATTTTTTCACTTCTTTGGATACACTGTACAGTACAAAAAACTATAATAAAAATAAACGTGATTGCCCTGTTTGGTATCTCCCTTGTGGAGATACCAACTCTAATCTACAAAAAGAGCCATCATATCTTTAGCCCCTGCCATTGCATTGCTCTACAACAAGTCACTTGAACTCCAAACTTCCAGATATTCTAAAAAAAAAGCGAGAGTAACCCCAATCCATAAATGTGGTGATCTCACTGATGTCAACAACTTCAGACCTATATCAATTCTGCCAAACTTGTCAAAAATATTTGAAAAAGTAATCTACAAGCAGCTTTACTCATATCTAGCCAAACACAATATACTAAGCTCTTGTCAATATGGCTCCAGACCCAAAAAACCAGAGTTGAATGTAATGAAACGCCATTTTCTGGGTGAGTCCAGGAGGCTCCCCGGAGCTATCCCAGGCTGATATGCTAATGTCAGACTTTGGCATCAGTCATGTGTATGGAGTTCTTAGGCCTACCGGGGACCACGGCCAGAACCGGGCCCCCCCTCAGAGAGGCAAGGGGAGCAATGGCCTATAGAAGCCCCCGTGTGGTTGGAAGCATTCTATGTCTGCCATCGACCGGAACAGGCACCCAGAAAGGTAAGTGCCTCAAAACAAACCCCTATTCTGGTTAAAATTGCTACCAAAAACCGAACTAGTGGATAGAACTCCCCAACCGAAAACAAGCAAACTAGTGTGACGTCACACACCGCCGCGCCGCTGTCCGCGCAGCTCCCCCCTCCCCGGGAGGGGGAAGGGGGAGCCCAAGACCCCCCCGCGCCGGCTACCCACACCTCAGTTCTTGAGGCTGGAGGTCAAAAACGCGAAAAACCGCCGACCGGAGGGAGGGAGGGATGTCGGGGAGCCTCTGGGACTCACCCAGAAAATGGCGTTTCATTACATTCAACGCTGGTTTTCTGGGGGGAGCCCCGTCGGCTCCCCGGAGCTAACTACCCACAGACAGAAAAAAGAGGGACTTACCTGGGAGGCGGTCGTCGCTCACTCCTCAACTCGAAGCCGAGACAACTGGCTGCAACCGCCGACCCAAAGCAACCCAGGCCCGACGAGGCCCAGGGACATTCACAAGGTAACAAGCAGCCAGGACCCTGTTCGACTGCCAAAATCCCCGCGCCCGAATATCAGACCAAGACATATTCCCAAAGACGGCAGCAAGAGCCGCGAACTTACGAACGTCATGGGCACGGGGATAGACCGCAGGCTGGCTGGACTTAATAACCCTGTGGACGACCTGAGAGACCCGAACCCGCGAACAGGGAAGGGAAACCGGATCAACCCACAGCGCATCCCTGGACACAGAAGCTGTGGCGCGCAAATAACGGCGAAGCGCCGCAACCGGACACAAAGCATGATGCACCCCCGGCCTGACCAACCAAGCATCAACCACCCACGGACCCCCTCCGGAATGCAGCAGTCTCATTCTTTGCCAGAAAAGAAGGAGACGGCTGCAAACGAACAAAACAATCACCACGACCAAAAGAGCAGAAACCCCTGCGACGGAGGAGAGCATGAAGCTCCCCTACCCGACCCCCAGAGGCCAAAGCCAACAAGAAAAGTGCCTTGGAAAAACAATCCTGGACCGAAGGGGCCACAACGAAACGAGAAGATGAAAGGAAAGCGAGCACTCTGTCCAAAGACCAGGACGGCTCAGGCGACGCATGAGCAGGCCGGAGGTGAAACAATGCACGAGACAGCTTGTGAAACGGCGCAGACGTAACATCGATACCGAAAGCAAGCTGAAGCGGCTCCGCCAGCGCCGCACGATACGAAGCGACAGTGTTAGGCATAAGATGACTATCCTGAAACAACCACGAGAGGAAGGACAAGACCACCCGAACAGACAAGGAACTAACACGACGAAGACGCAAAAAGAAACGGAAGGACCGCCAGGAAACTTCATACTGCCGCCGAGAAGCCCTCAGGTGGGACACCAACAAGGAGGCCACCTGATCACCATAGAGATGATGATAGACTCGAGTCAAGAAAACCATATGCGAAGACTCGAGGAGAAGATCGAACCAGCCACGTGACATACCGGCCCGATCTGCTGAAAGAGGCGGAGCCGCGGGAAAACCCTCGGGTTCGGACACCGAGCAACCAGCGCCTGAAACCAAGGCTGGGCCGGCCACCAAGGGGCCAGAAGGACAACTCTCCCCTGGTAAGTCTCTAAGCGAGTCAGGACCTGGAGCAACAGCCGAACTGGGGGAAAGAGGTACAGGAACCCCCACCTCGACCAGTCTAGCCGAAAGGCATCGACCCCGACAGCCTCGCGATCGGGGAAGGTCGCCACATAAACGGGAAGACGCCGCGACCACGCCGACGCGAAGAGGTCCACTTCGGGGTGCTCGAACGTCTGGCAAAGCCAACGGAAGGACTCGTCGTCGACCGTCCACTCCGTGGAGAGGGGAACGAAGCGAGACAGGGCGTCAGCCAAGACGTTGGACATGCCCCGTACGTGAACCGCCAGGAGAGCCAAACCCCGAGAACTCAGCAGAAGAGTCACCGAAGCAACCAACCCCAAAGAGACAAGGACCGCATCGAACCCCCGCGGTTCAGGCAATGAACCATCGGAGAGCAGTCCGAATGGAGCCGAATCGTCGATCCGCGGGCCACCCGAATCCTCCCCAGAGCAAACCACACTGCACGAACTCCCACACCGTGCTGTGAGCTCGATGGAAGGACGGATCCCAACGCCTCTGGCCGGCCTGGTGAGCACTGGTCACAAAACCCCAGCCGAGAGACGACGCATCCGTGTACACATCAAGCAAGGGCTTGGGTAGGCGCCAAGGCACTGAACCCCAAAAAATCCGAAGAGGAAGCCGGTGACGCAGCAACCGATGCAAGGCCCCCCGAGGGTCGAACTCTGCGATCGCGAGAGAGGCGGAAGGGGGAACCCCGAAGGAACCAGATCAGCCGTCGAAGCCAAACCCAACCCGGCGGGTAGACCACCATCGCGAAGTTCAGGCTCCCGCACAGCCCCTCGAGCAACCGCTGGGTGACCCGAGGGCCCTCCAGAAACAGACGAAGGCGGGACCGCAGTCGCAGGAGAGACTCCGGAGGGAGAGACAAGGAGGCGGTTCGAGAGTCCCAAACGAGACCCAGCCAAGTCCGAACCTGAGAGGGAACCAGATGGGACTTCCTCCAGTTCACCAAGAACCCGAACTCGGCGAGCTGGGAAAAAAACAAATCCCTGGCTAGCAAGCAAGCTGACTGGCTGGGAGCCCAAACCAGCCAGTCGTCGAGGTAGGCCAACACCCGAACACCTAGGAGACGCAAACGAGCCACCACAACCCATGTAAGGCGCGTGAACACGCGAGGTGCCAGGTTCAACCCGAACGGGAGACAACGAAACTGGTAACTCAGACGCCCCACAACAAAACCGAGCCAGTCCCTGAACCGTGGATGAATCGGGACATGCCAATAAGCGTCCCGGAGGTCCAGGGACACCATCCAAGCTCCCGGCTCCAAGAGGAGCCGAACCTGAGACAGCGTAGTCATCCGAGAGGAGGGGCAATGAACCCAGGGTTCAAACGGGACAAGTCCAGAATGAACCGCAGGTCCGCACAGTCCCGTTTCGGAACTGGAAACAGACGGGAAACCCATCTGAGGGACGACGTCGTTTCGACAACGCCCAAGCCTCGTAGGCCCGGTGGATAGCGCGCTGGACTTGTAATTCTGTGGCGCGGGTTCGATTCCCGCACGAGGCAGAAACAAATGGGCAAAGTTTCTTCATCCTGAATGCCCCTGTTACCTAGCAGTAAATAGGTACCCGGGAGTTAGTCAGCTGTCACGGGCTGCTTCCTGGGGGAGGAGGCCTGGTCGAGGACCGGGCCGCGGGGACACTAAAGCCCCGAAATCATCTCAAGATAACCTCAAGAAGCGTACCCACTCCAAGACGACTCGACAGAGCGCAGGGGAAGAAACCTGCCCTGCCAGCCCCAACCCCCCAAAGGGGGGATGGGCCACCCAACGCCACCGCAGGCCGCGAGACACGACCCGAAAGGCCCATGAATTGTGGGACCAGGCGCGGGCGAACAGTGCAAGCCGCCCCCCCATCGCCCCGTCAAGGGGGCAAACCGCGAAAGGGCCGGCGACCCTTACGAGACCCAGAACCCCGCACAGCGCGAACACCATGCCGACCAGACGAGGGAGGGTCCGCAGGAGGAGCCAACCCCGAACCTGACACCAGAGGCCTACCACGACGAGAGGAACCCCGAGCCCTGGCACGACCTTCCCGGGAAGACCCACCCCCGGAAAACCAACAAGTCCGACATCGGACGACAAGCCGCCGACGCAGCCTGAATAAACTGCGCCACGGCCGACTCCTCAAACAGGAGAGGACAAAGAGGTGAAGAACGCCTAAGAGCCAGAAACCAAGCAGATTCCACGGAGGAACCCAGCACCGCCTGCCGACACGCGAGATGGGAAGCATAAAACAGGGAAACCGCATTCTACAAAATCGGCGTGAACAGCTTCAACAAGGCAGCCGACGAACGCGCAGCCGAGGACAAGATGCCGGACCCCGGGACGGACCCAAGCGTCCCCACATCCTCCACGAGCCAATCCGAAGACAGCTCCAGGAGGGAAAAGAACCGCAAGGCCGAAGCCAAAAGGCCCCGGGCGCGCAAGTCCTCCGCAACGAGCGCCGCCGAAAGGGAGGAAACCCGCACATGGAGCTGAATAACGCCCACATCGCGGGGAAGGGCAGGGGCAAACAAGCACTCATTCAGGTGCTCAAGTTCGCCCCCCAGGAAAACCTGAAGCACCGTGGAAGCTTCCCGCCACTCCAGCGTGCGGGAACGACAGAAGGAGAAGGACGAGGAGGTGCGGACTGAACCAGGATCGAAGCGACCCCCACCCCCAAGGCCGGGTCTCGAAAAGCAAAGCGGGGCAGCCCCAGGGCATCCGGGAAAGCAACCAACCAAGCGTGTTGCAATAGACGAAACCTAGACTGCAACGCACGCGCCGCCTGTACCCGAATAGAATCATCAGAGGATTGGGTAAATTGAGTCACAAGCAAGCAGCAACACTCACAGGACTTAGGGTCGAAAGTATCACCGACCCAACAGGCAGCGTGGCAGAGGCAAAAACAATGAGGGTCACCCTGAGACAAGGGGACCGAGCAACCCTCAAACTCGCACACAGCGAGTGGGGACTCCGGGGTCACATCCATCGGACCCATGTGCCCCCTAGGGGATTCCCAGGGTCCAGGATTTTTTCAGTGGCTCTCTTCACTATGTCATTAACTACCTCATTCAACAGTATTCCCACATGAATCTTATTTTATACCCAGTTTTTTCTAGTCTCTTAACATTCTCTCTACACTCTATCACAATATTCTGATATACTGGGCGTCTGCTATTTAAAGATTCTAACGCTCCTCTGCTGTCAATAAAGAAGCAAGCATTTTTACCACATTTGACTACTTCCTATAATCCTGCTAATACTCCTTGGAGTTCAGCCTACGTTGAAGAGACATTGTCAGTTAAGCGGCGTCCGATAACAGTATCTACAGTGCCGATGTCAGTGTACTCCCTGATCAAGACTCCACATCCTGCCTTCCCATCCCTAGCTACTGACCCATCACAATATACATGTAGAGTGTTTTCTGTAGGCAGTTTTTCCCACACATTGATCATAGGGGCTGTCGTTGGCTTCCAGCTGTTGCCTCCATGTTCCTCTTGCACAATCTTTCCTTGCTGCTATGATACATCTATCCTGCTTGTAGGACCCGTCCTAGTCTCTTTCAGATGAGGCTTTGTTATAAAAATAAATGGTGGTGCTTGCTATGGGGGAACTGGTACAATTAAGGGGTAAGGGTAGTTAGAAGACAGAGTTATCAAATATGGGAGAACTAAAAGGCCCGGCCCCCAAAATAAACTCTCCACAGAAATAATAACTTGCTACTAGACCATATATGTCAGTCTAAGGGTTGATCAATGCACTCCCACACAGGAAGAAGGGATACTCTGTTCTAATTTACTTATTTATTAACCCCTTAACAGCCCCCCATATACATTCACACCAATAACAATAATAATAATAACTTTACCACACTACCTTACGTTAAAAGCCTTGGTCCACATAGGCAGGATACAAGGTTTTACACTGAACCCAAGCTAGGGTAAAGCTCTACTACTGAATAACTTGAAGTTAGAGTCAGCTTAGGGTAGGGGACCACGTGGTGCCAATGGGACCCCCTTTAGAATAACTAGTAGTATAAACTCTATGAACACCTACTACACACAAAATATCCTACTCTACACATAGAACATGAGTATGCCAGATATTGAATAATGGGCTCAGTACTTATCTTGAACAAGACACAGAAATAAGGAACCGAAGAGGGAGGAGGAGAAGGTTCCTTTCACCACAGCCAGCAACCAGAGAAGACTGAGTCTCCGTCTCCTTCCCGCCCAGCTGGCCTGCTGCCGGCAGACTGCTCAACTAATCGTACCGCAGCCCTATACCAAGTTTACTCAGGTTTACTTTACAAATGATTAGAAAGTATTAGTGAGCATAGTTGGTGCCTATGTTATTATTTAATAATCAACCCCCAGCTCAGTCTTTAAATGCTCTTTGAGAAACAAGAATAGTCTTACGTCTGGCAGGGAAGATACCAACAATGACGCATAGAGTTGCGTTCAGCTATACAATAGGAAAGTTTAATAACTCAATTTTGACCTCTGGTTCCCACTGAAGAACCCAGGGTCGTAACACTCCTCCCCCCTTCAGAGAAAAAAAAAATGTGACTACTAGAATAGTAGTCATATTTTTTTGTAAGAGTATACAGAGAATAAAAAGAAACAATATATGACAAAAAAAAATCAATCAAAAACAACAATTTCTCTGCAAGAAAAATACAAAGGAGTTCTCTGAAAGAAAAAAAAAACATACACAAAAAACAAAAACAAAAAAAAACAGGGAAGTAAATAAATTGGACACAGAATATTTAATGTCACAGGAGAACCTAAAAAAAAAAATAACTAAAGCATGACAGTTGGTAAATGGCTTCCTGTGGCCTAGATGAATGTTATTCCGGCAACCTGGACAGAACGTCGGCCATCACGTTGAGTCGGCCCGGTAGGTGGGTAATGGAAAGATTGAAGTCCTGTAGGTACAACGCTCGCGTTACATAACCATCAAAGTTAACTTCCTCCTCTTTGCTGATGTCATCTAACTGGGGTTGTAGGGTGGGAGGTCGCACAGGATCGTCCGTCGTCGTAGGATCAGGTTGTGGTGCGGCTGGTAACTGGGGTTGTAGGGTGGGAGGTCGTACAGGATCGTCCGTTGTCGTAGGTGGCGGTGCTGCTGGTAACTGTGGTCGAAAAGTGAACTGCGTAGTCGGCGGATGTGTCTCTGGAGGGATGTCTGGGGCAGCGTCACAGTGTGCTGGTTTAAGGCGATCGATGGAGATGTTTACCCACTGTCCTCGGCGTTCAATGGTGAAGAACTTCGGTTTTCGAGAAACCACTTTAAATGGTCCTTCGTAAGGTGACTGTAGAGGGCGTCGAACAGCGTCGACTCTTACAAACACGTGTTCAGTTGTGTGGAGCTCATGAGGCACATAGGCACATTGCCGACATGAGGCACGAGTTGTCGGTTGGCGTGGTGGTGTAGGCCGAATGTTTGTCATGGCCGCCCGTAATTTCTGGACAAAAGTGGGGTCTGGGGGTGTGATAAGTGGCGTTGGGGTTAAGAATTCGCCCGGAAGCCGCAGGCTAGATCCGTATACTAAGTCTGCTGCCGAGAATCCACTGCCCTCCTTCGTGGCCGAACGGATGTCAAGCAAAACTAATGGAAGGTTGTCGATCCAATCATCAGGGCGTGCTTGAGCTCTTAGGGCAGCTTTTAGTTGTCTATGAAAGCGTTCTACCATTCCGTTCGACTCAGGGTGGTATGCTGTGGTTCGGTTATGTGTGGTGCCGAGGAATTCCATAAGTTCCTTCCATAGATATGATTCGAACTGTCGTCCTTGGTCGGTGATGATGACAGAGGGGCTGCCAAAACGGGCGACCCATCCAGAGAGGAAAGCCTGGACCACTGACTCAGCTGAGATGTTGATTAATGGGATTGCTTCCGGCCATCTGGAGAATCGATCGATGCAGGTGAGTAGATAAGAATATCCTCTTGCCGACGGTAATGGTCCAACGATGTCTACATGCACCACCTCGAAACGGTCAGAAGGTAACGGAAACTGTTGAAGAGGGCTCTTTGTGTGACGATGTGTTTTTGCTCGCTGGGACTGGAGACATGAGCGAGTCCATCGTCGAACATCAGCATTGATTCCTGGCCATACAACACGCTCCGTTAGTAGTTTCTGGGAAGCACGTACTCCTGGGTGTGCTAGGGAGTGAAATACTGAGAACGTTTTCCAGCGAAACTGGGCAGGAATGTAGGGCCTAAGTGCTCCCGTCCGTGATTGTCACAGATTATACTTCCGCCACCTTCCATGGGAATCTCGATGAACCGGAGAGCTGTGTCAGATGTTCGTAATCGCTGCAGATCAGGGTCTTCCCGTTGGGCCTTACTGATTACACAATAGTCCACCTGAGTTGGGTTTGTCACGACGTGGTTTATGGTGGGTCGAGACAGTGCATCGGCTATGACATTATTAGTTCCTTTGACATGGCGGATATCCGAGGTAAATTGGGAAATAACTCCCAGGTGGTTGGCTACTCGAGGAGAGTGAGCATCACCCTTGGCCGCCAGCTCATAAGTGAGAGGTTTGTGGTCTGTGAGGATGTGGAAGTTCCGCCCCTCGAGAAAGTGCCGGAAATGTTGTATGGCTGAGTAGATGGCGAGCAGTTCCCTATCAAAAGTGCTGTACTTCTCTTCAGTGGGTGACAGGCGCGCTGAAAAGAATGCAATTGGGCGTCATTCTCCATCAACGAGCTGTTGTAGTACAGCACCAATTGCTGTGTTTGAAGCGTCGGTAGATAGATTGGTGGGAGCGTCAGACACTGGGTGTGCGAGCAAGGTGAATTCCGCCAGCTTGTGTTTTATGTCGGTGAATGCTGTCTCTGCCTGGGGAGTGCACTCCAACGGAAGATGGGACGTGAGTTTCCGACCACGTAATAAGTCGTATAAGTGTCGCAAGATGTCCGAACAATGTGGGATGAATCGATGATAAAAATTCACTACACCAAGAAATTCTTGCAACTTCTTTGGAGTAGATGGGCGCGGAAATTCCTTGATTGCCTCGATTTTCTTCTCTAGTGGTTGGACCCCTGCTGCTGACACACGGTGTCCCAAGAAATCCAGCTCTGGAACATGGAAAATACACTTCTCGGAGTTGAGCTGCAAGCCGAAGTTGCGCAGACGGGTGAGAAGGAGTCGGAGGTGTAGCAGATGTTCTGTTGGTGATGTACTGGCCACCAGCAGATCATCAATGTAGGCGTAGCAAAAAGGAAGGTCCTTAACTACTTGGTCGATGAAGCGTTGGAATGTCTGGGCTCCATTCTGTAGACCAAAAGGCATCCGGACGAATTCAAACAGTCCAAAAGGTGTTGTGATCGCTGTTTTCGGAATGTCTACCGGTTCCACAGGGATCTGGTGAAATGCCCGCACAAGGTCAATTTTCAAAAAAACGGTTGCGTTGCTCAATCCCTGTGAGAAATTCTGGATGTGTGGTATTGGGTAGCGATCCGGCAGAGTACGAACGTTGAGAGCCCTGTAGTCTCCGCAAGGGCGCCATTCCCCTGGCGCTGTTTTCGGGACCATATGGAGAGGTGAAGCCCATGGACTGTTCGAAGGGCGGATTATTCCCGCCTCCTGTAGTTTATTGAATTCAGCACGTGCTACCGCCAGTCGTTCCGGTGCCAGGCGGCGTGGTCTGGCGAAGGTAGGTGCTCCCGTTGTAGTAATGTGATGCATAATCGTATGTTACACCTCTGGTCGAGGGCTGACGGGTTGGGTCACATCTTTGAATTCATCCAGGAGTGCTTGAAGTTCCGTAGATGCGACTGGGGTGACGATGTTAACTTGTGTAGAGGTACTAGGAGAGGCTCGAAGTACTGCACCTGCGGGATCCACAATAAGTCGATGGTGTTGCAGGAAATCCCATCCAAGAATGGGTTGTTCCACATCCGCTATGAGGAAAGTCCACGTAAAGCGCCCCAGAGAGGCGAACTCGAGAACCCGGGCGCGGGTCCCATATGTACGGACGGACGTACCATTGGCGGCTCGTAAGTCCAAACCAGGAGTACGGGTTGGTTTGACCAGTGGGGGAGGCAACACACTAGCTGCTGCACCTGTGTCACTGAGGAAACGGCGTTTGGTTATGACGTCAGATATGTAGAGCAGTGTAGTGTTTGAAATGGCGGGGTCACTGGCCGTTAACAGTCCCCGCCGAAGTAGTTTCCCGACCAGGAACAAGGAGCCCTACAGTTGCGGGCTTGGTGTCCGAACTTCTGGTGGTAAGAACAAAGCTCTCCCCGATGTTCTCGCTGTCACCTAGAGACTGATACTGGATTCGCATGGTACGTCCTCCCTGGGTGGAAGAAACGCCGGTTCTGGAGGACGTCGAGTTGTTGGGTGTCTGTAGTCTGCTGTGTTACACTGGGATAGGACAGCGTAGCGTTATCAGACGTCGTATGAAGCCGGTCTGCCAGTGTAGCCAGCTGGGCTAATGGGGTGCCATACTGAATAGGGCCGGTTGAATGTGTTTTGGACAGAGTTGTATCCACAGTGATCTCACAATCTCGCTGGGGGCTGGGCCAGTTGCAGTATGCATCACATACTGAATATGCCGCAGAAGCTGAGCTGGTGTTTTGTCTGCTAATCTTTTGTCAGTGAGGAGTTGGTCCCTTTGTTGAATGCGGCGTTTCATTGCTGCCTGTAGAAGAGCGGCCTTCAATGCAGTGTACGTCCTGGTGTCCGGTGATGGTGCGGTGATGACAGCGGAGGCAGTGTGCATAGCCTCCGAGGTAAGTGTTGGCAGGGTACAGGCATATCGGGCTTTCTCAGTCGAAATTTCGTGAAGGTCGAAAATAGCCTCCATCTGCATGAACCAAAATTCTGGCTCATCTGCGTTGTATGCTGGAAACCTGGTAGATAAATCCATGACGAAGATCTAGTTTGTGACTAGGTGTTCTTTTTCACTCACTGGGTCACCAATGTAACGGTTCTATTGTTACATAAAGTATGGTGACAATAAACACAGACACTAAGATACTATATATATATTTGGTCGAATATACAGAAGTACACAGGTGATACTTTGGTGTGAGTTGAGCGCACTGAGCGTCGGTACAGTATCTCGCAAGTGTCTGCTCTAGACCACACTTGAAAGTAGACTAGTTAATGTTTGCTCTTCTGCTGCTTATATGCTCGGGCAACACCTCACCGTGTTGCCCGGGCAACGCCTTACCTCATTCATCTCCAAAGGTTGACAGGAATATTAACAATGCATTTGGAGCGAGTATATTATTGGGATAATCTACTCGCTTCATAACCTACCTCACTCTCAAAATGTCAACCAATGTCTACTATTTTAAAGAATGCTGTTTGTTGACCAAATTGTATTTTTATTTTTTCTGCCATATTTCCCCCTCCCCTTTTTTCATTTTTTTCTCAACACAATTTATACTTTAATCTTAATTAGTATTAAGTTTTAGTCTTAGTGTTTTTCCTGCCCAAAACGCTTTGCGTAATAGTGGCTTTAGGCATTGTATGTATGTGTAGTAAAAGTGTTATATATTATCGTACCGGATGGATGCTCGCTTAACTGTTTTGTTTGGATGCTCGCTTGACTTGTTTGTATCGTCAGATCAGCTGTGTCATGCTTGTGTACAGGTTTGTGTAATGTTAACCTCTAGTTTAATTTCTGTATATTCCAGCTTTAGTCGTGTGCAGTTGGCTTATTGTTATAATGAATAGACAGTGCTTAAACTGTGTATAAGTATAGTGTATTAATGGCTTATTACAGGATGTAACTGTACTGTAATTATTTGATCAATAAAGCCACATGTCTGGCGACGCTTCTCATTCACCTCAATTTATTGATCAAAAAAATACAGCCAGTGAACATGGAGCGGTTACTACGGCCCCAGCGGTTTGCTACTGACCCAAACTCCATCACCGCCGCTCAAGAATGGCGTCACTGGCTCAAGACGTTTCAAATCTTGACTCTAGAAGTAGAAGAAAATACTCCCACCGTGGATAAGCTGCGTCTCCTTATAAACTACGTTGCTCCACGTGTGTTCGACTACATAGCTGACTGCACTACGTATGATGCGGCAGAAAAATCCCTAACAGAACTGTTTGTGAAGCCCAAGAATGAAGTATTCGCAAGGTATGTGCTTGCAACACGGCGCCAAGAACCCGGTGAGTCACCAGTTTCTTCAGGCATTAAAGTTATTAGCTAAAGATTGCCAGTTCAAAGCAGTGACTGCTGTAGAAGCCAGTAATAACTATGTGAGAGATGCTTTCATTAATGGGCTAGGTTCTGCCACAATAAGGCAGCGCTTACTTGAAAATAAAACTTTAGACATACAATCAGCCTTTGACCAGGCTCACACTCTAGGAACGGCACAGAAACTTTCTGCCTCTTCAAAATCAAAATCAAAATCAAAATGTTTATTTAGGTAAGGTACATACATAAAAGAGATTTTACAAAGAGTGATGGATTTATAGTTAGGGCTAGTACATACAATGCCAAAAGCCACTATTACGCAAAGCGTTTCGGGCATAAAAAACTTAAATGACTAAAGCTTAATACTAATTGAGCATACAGAGTAAAATGAAAACATGGAATGAAAACATAGCTGAAAAAGCAGCACAAATACAATTCTGTCGACAAACAGCGCTCTTTAAAAAACAAACAGACATTGGATGACATTAGAGGGGTAAGGTAGGTTACAGGGAATTTATTAGGTATAGCTTCGTTTTTATCTTAAACTGGTTGAGAGAGGTACAGTCTTTAACATGGTTGGGAAGGTCATTCCACAATCTGGGTCCCTTGATTTGTAGAGCATTTCTAGTTTGATTAAGTCGTACTCTAGGAATATCAAAACTGTATTTATTTCTGGTGTGGTGCTCATGGGTTCTGTTACAACCTTCTATGAAGCTTTTGAGGTCAGGATTGGCATTACAGTTTAGCGTTTTATATATGTATAATACACATGAGAGAATGTGCAGTGACTTAATGTCTAACATATTCAGAGATTTGAGTAGGGGTACCGAGTGATGTCTGAGGCCAGAGTTGGATATTGTCCTAATAGCAGCTTTGTGTTGTGTAATTAGAGGACGTAAATGATTTTGGGTAGTAGAACCCCAAGCACAAATACCATAGTTGAGATATGGATAGACGAGGGAGTAATAGAGAGTCACCAGGGCAGGGCGGGGTACATAATATCTGATCTTAGAAAGAATGCCAACAGTTTTTGAAACTTTTTTTGATATATTTAGAATGTGGCCCTTGAAATTCAGCTTCTGGTCAATGAGAATGCCAAGGAATTTGCCATCTAATTTGTTACAAATTTGGGTATTGTTAATTTTGAGATTTATTTGATTAGAGGATTTATTGCCAAACAGAATATAGAAAGTTTTGTCAATGTTAAGGGTGAGTTTGTTGGCAGTTAGCCAAAGATGGACTTTATTTAGCTCAGTATTTACTGTGGCATTTAGAGCAAGGGGGTCAGGACTGGAGTAAATGAAGGTTGTGTCGTCAGCAAATAGAATTGGTTTGAGGTGCTGGGAGGCATTTGGAAGGTCATTAATGTAGATGAGAAAGAGGAGAGGGCCAAGTATGCTGCCCTGAGGAACACCAATGTTGATGGGTAGGGTGGGAGAAATTGAATTATTCACAGAAACATACTGGAGCCTGTCAGTAAGGTAGAATTTGAGGTATTGCAGGGAGTGTCCTCTGACTCCATAATGATGAAGTTTAAGAAGAAGGTTTTGGTGGTTGACAGTGTCAAAAGCTTTACGCAGGTCCACAAATAACCCAACAGGGAACTCATTTTTATCAAGAGCTGTATGAATCGAGTTAAGCATACTAATAAGTGCATCGTTAGTGCTTTTTTTGGGTCTGAAGCCATATTGGCAAGGGCTAAGTATATTGTGTTTGGCTAGATAAGAGTAAAGCTGCTTGTAGATTAGTTTTTCAAAATTTTTTGACAAGTTTGGGAGGATTGATATAGGTCTGTAGTTGTTAACATCTGTGGGATCACCACATTTGTGGACAGGCGTCACTCTCGCTTTTTTTTAGAACATCTGGAAAGGTTTGGAGTTCAAGTGACTTATTGAAGAGCAATGCAATAGCAGGGGCTAAAGATCTGGAGGCTTTTTTGTAAATTAAAGTTGGTATCTCCTCAAGGGCACTAGACTTGGTTTTAAGGGAGAGGATTATCTCATTGACGTCAGTGGAATTAATAGGCTTTAGGTACAGAGACTGTGGATAGTTACCTGTGAGATAGTCCTTAACGTCAGTACTGGAAGATGGAGTATCATTTGCAAGGGATGACCCAATGGAAGAGAAGAACCTATTGAACTCAATAGCAGAATCTGAGGCTGAAAGCTGACCATCGTTATTGGACAGGAGTGTTGGTTTGTTATTTAAAGTCTTCTTTGATCCCAATATTTGTGAAATTGTGCTCTAAGTTTTTTTAATGTTGCTCTTTATTTGGGTAAATTTATCTTCGTAGTATTTAGTTTTGGCTCGTCTAATTATCTTAGATAGTAATAATGAGTAATTCTTTGAGAATTCTTTGGAGACAATTCCTAACCTATACTTTTTCTCAAGGTCATGTTTTTTATTAATGGATTTAAGTATTCCCTTTGTAAGCTAGGGATTGTTAAGCCTTTCGGTTGTGACTTGTTTTGTAAGCATAGGACAGTGGGTGTTATAAAGGCTAAGAGTTTTTTGAAGAAAAGATTGCACTGCTAGGTTGATGTCCCTTATGTTACCTAACTCGGACTCCCAGTTGACATTATCAGCAGCAGTTATAAAATTGTCTATAGCAGTTTCATTGTGCAGCCTAAAACTTAACTCCCTTGTGTCTAGAGGTGGTTTGTTAATGCTTGTTAAGAGAAATGTGGGATAATGGTCTGTGGTGCTATCGGTGATTATACCTGAAGTAAGCGGAGAGGTTATGTTGGTCCAGATGTGATCTAGAGTCGTGGCAGTACTATCAGTGATTCTAGTAGGTCTAGTGATTAAAGGTATGAGGAAGCAGGAATTCATACAGTTGAGGAAGCTAACAGCAGTAGGGTGTTCAGGCTCGCAGAGGTCAATATTAAAGTCCCCTGCGATAATTAGATGGTTTTTGTTCAGTCTGTTATCGAGTATTAGATTTCTAAGGTTGAGTTGAATTCGGATACATCAGTATTAGGAATTCTATAGACTGCACCCACAGACAGGACAGACTCGGCACCCTTGACTCTGAAGCTGGCGAAGATATACTCCCCACAGCAGTCTCTAGTTCTAATTTCTTTTAAGCATGTTAGTTCTTGGTGGTAGTAAAGAGCAGTGCCACCACCTCTCTGAAGTTGACGACAGTTGTGAATTGCCGAGTAGTTAGGCATGTTAAAGAGTTGAGTAGTATCCTCTTTCAACCATGTTTCAGTAAGTATAATAAAAGAGAATTTGTTGTCAATAGTTTCAATCAAGGCACTAACATCATCGAAGTGTTTACCTAGGGATCTAACGTTCAAATTGATTACAGAGATATTGTGATTATGAGTTAATACATTGTTTACATCATGTGCTGCAAAATATCTGGAATTTAGATCATTAAAGTGATGATTGTCATAGATAATGGATAAGAGGTTTAGTTCTGGGTCTATACTTGTCTGCATAAAAAAGCTGATTGCAGGAAAACAATGTAAGAAAGGCAAATTACAAAGTAGAATTAAGCTATAAAAGGGGGGAAAAATTTATAAACAATACTGTACAAAACAAACGCCAAATGAACAACAAAAGAAAAAAATGAGGTAGCTTACAAGGGGCTTACAGGGGTACAATGGAGTAAGGGAGTATGGCGAGGCTAGGCAACCTAGGTAATAAATGAGATTAAAGAAAAAACATATAAACATGGACTATACAAAACAACAGATATAGAAATACAAAACAAAGATATAAACAAGACTATACAATACAAAAACAAATTGAGCAAAAAAAAAAGAAAAAATGAGGTAGATTGCTTACAAGTACTCTCAGGTACACTGTAAGTAACAATTAGCAATTTGAGATACAGGCAAAGCCAGGGGTACAATGGAGTAAGGGAGCATGGCGAGGCTAGGCAACCTAGGTAATAAATGAAATCAAAGAAAAAGTTGAATAATAAACATAGGCAAATTTAAGCTAATGATTATTAACTATAAATAGTTCAGTTATGACTGTATAATTAATAAGACCTGAAGAAATATTAATGCACTCAATTAATTAAGTTCAGTAAATGACTAGTTAAGTGTAAGTTAAAAATTAAGTCAAAAAAAGAAACAAGGAGACTTGGGATACCTAGCCCGCACTAGGTGACAAGGGGGTTAATTAAGTTAATTCATTGAGTGATAATATGGTGAGACAAACCACATTATGAGAGGAAAGTGTTGAGGTTCTCTTCATTAGCAATTGTAAACATTTTGCCCTCCCCTCTTATGCTCAGCCAGGGGCTATAAACACTGTTATGGCACTCTCAATAGACCTTGAGGACTCAGGAGGACAAGAAAGTATAGAAAAAAAAGTTGACACAGTTTCTGCAGCTACAACTAGTGGTTTAAAGTGCTTCTTTTGTGGTCACACTCGACATCCTCGCAGTCGATGTCCAGCTAGAGAGGCTCTGTGTATGAATTGCAGGAAAAAGGGTCTTTATGCTAAGGTCTGTCGATCTCTGAAACAGACTAACAGCGCTTCAAACACCCAACATTCCGCTGCTATGCTCGCTACTTTAGCTGGGATTTCGCCCTCATGTCTCAATAAATCAGTGCTTAGTTCTAAGATCAATGGTATTCCAGTTAATGCACTGATTGACACTGGTAGCTCTGAGAACTTTATTCATAAGAATATTGCCGAGCAGAGTGGGTTACTCGTCTATCCTGACACTGGGGCAGTTTCTATGGCTACTGTATCGTTCTCTTCAAAATTCCTGGGGCAGTGTTCTGTAGACTTAGAATTGCAAGGAGAAACTTACCATGGTGTGAATCTCAAAGTGTTACCCGATTTGTGTGCTGATGTGGTTTTAGGCCATAACTTTTTACAAAATTATTCTGTGCTCGAGATGGCTTTTGGAGGAGATAAACCTCCTCTTAGAATATGTGGATTAGCTGCCGTCAAAGTTCCGACTCCATCTCTCTTCAGTAATTTAGCACCAGACTGCAAGCCGATTGCTGTAAAATCCAGACGCTATTCTGAGGCTGACAAGTTGTTTATTGAATCTGAGACCGCTCTGGGTCTACGTGAAGAGATAATTAGACCCAGTCATTCTCCATGGAGAGCCCAGGTATTAGTAACTAAAGGAGAACATCACAAGAAAAGAATGGTTGTAGATTATTCACAAACAATCAATCGATTCACGGGACTGGATGCCTACCCCTTACCACATATAGATGAGATTGTGAATAATGTTGCTAGATTTAAAGTATACAGCACGCTAGTCTTGAGAAGTGCTTACCATCAAGTGGGTTTAACAGAGGGAAAGAAACCCTATACAGCCTTTGAAGCTTGTGGGAAGCTTTTTGAATTTAATCGTATCCCATTTGGGGTCACTAATGGAGTGGCTAGTTTTCAAAAAGTAATTGATGGCATCCTCGAGAAAGAAGGAGTGAAGGGCACCTTTGCTTATGTAGATGATGTCTGTGTGTGTGGAGATTCTGAAGAAGACCATGATAAAAATCTGAAACATTTTATGGACGTTGCAAGAAGGTATAACCTGACCCTGAATCTTGAGAAGTGTAGTTTTCGACTCCGGTCTATAAAGCTGTTGGGATATCTTATACAAGAAGGAGAAATTAGACCTGACCCAGAACGCCTCGAATCACTGTTAAAACTTCCACTACCAAGCAACACAGGTTCTTTACGCAGAACAATGGGAATGCTTGCACATTACTCCCGTTGGGTGCTGGGCTTTTCTGAGAAGATCCGTCCAGTCTCTCATGCCAATGGTTTTCCCTTATCTGCTGCCGCTGCAAAAGCTTTTGATGGATTGAAACAAGACATTGCTGAGGCAGTGGTTCGAGCAGTCGACCCAACAGCTCCTTTTGCTGTGGAAACCGATGCTTCAGATCATGCTATTGCCGCTACCCTAATCCAGAATAAACAACCAGTAGCTTTCTTCTCCCGAACACTTTCAAATAGTGAACAAAGGCACTCATCAGTGGAGAAGGAAGCGTATGCCATTGTGGAAGCCCTAAGGAAGTGGCGACACTATCTCATTGGACGCCATTTTCGGCTTGTGACTAACCAGCGCAGCGTTGCTTTTATGTTTAACTCTAAATCAGCTGGTAAGATTAAAAATGATAAAATTGCTAGATGGCGAGTCGAACTCTCCTGTTACCACTATGACATTGTATATCGCCCAGGTAAAAGGAACATACCAGCTGATGCATTCTCACGTGTATGTGGTGCCACCAGTGTGGATGAACTACAGGAATTACATGACAATCTGTGTCACCCTGGAGTGTCTCGTATGGCTCATTTTGTCCGATGTCGAAATCTGCCTTATTCTGTGGAAGAAGTGAAGAAGATGACTAATTCTTGCTCTGCATGCTCTGAACTTAATCCTCGGTTTTGCAAGTTTGACTCTGGGCATTTGATTAAAGCTACTCAGCCATTTGAAAGACTCAACATAGATTTTAAAGGACCACTTCCATCACATTCAAGGAATAAATATATTCTTACAGTTGTAGATGAATTCTCTAGATTCCCTTTTGCATTCCCTTGTTCAGATATGACTGCTAGTACAGTAATTCAGTGCCTGGTGTAGTTGTTTGCAATCTTTGGTATGCCTGCATATATACATTCTGATAGGGAAACTTCCTTTATGTCTGAGGAGTTGAAAAATTTTCTACTCAAAAAAGGGGTAGCAACTAGCCGTACGACTCCTTACAACTCTAGAGAAAATGGCCAGGCTGAGAAGTACAATGGGATTATTTGGAAGACAGTGCTGCTAGCTCTCAGTACGAGAGGCTTAGATATATCCCAATGGGAAGTTGTTCTTCCTGATGCACTCCACTCTTTTCGATCACTGTTGTGCACCTCTACAAATTGTACACCACATGAACGATTCTTTCGGCATACAAGAAGGTCTACTTCAGGGCGAACTCTACTTACGTGGCTTGCTTGCAGAGGCCCTGTCCTCTTTAAAACGTCAAGTGCGGCAAAGTAAAAATGATCCTCTAGTTGATGAGGTTGAGGTCGTAGACGTGAATCCGGAATACACCCATGCCAAGTTCCCAGATGGCAGGATTACCACTGTATCATTAAGGCACCTTGCACCCATGGCCACTGAGGGCTGCGAGAGTTTGGACTCCAATCTCAACATTCAACAGCAACACCCAGCGATTGCGAAAGATGGGGTAAACCCCAATCCGCCTCATCCTGAATCACCTCATCCTGAACTACTTCGTCCGGAACCACCTAACCTAGAAACGCCTAATTGGGAACCTTTCTCTGACATAACACTCCCTCGAGAAGGTTGTATGCAGAAACAACCCGTTGCAGGTTATCACTCAGGCTATGGTGCCAATGTCAGAATTGTCAAAATGATGTACTTTGCATACATCAGATCTTTAGTGGATTATGCTGCACCTCTGCTTGTTTTGATGCCTGAAAGAAAGCTTGGAGGGCTTGAAAAATTGCAGAACGAAGCCTTGAGGATAATCCTTGGGTGCCCTCGTACCACAAAGATACTTAATATGAGAAAGGAACTTAATATTACGAGCGTTGTTGATCGTGTTACTGAAATTAACTGTCAAATTGGTATAAAAATGCTTAGGCTAACTCATCCTAATCCTTGCACAGAAGCCCTCCAGAATTTCTTTATTGAAGATTAGCATTGTTTCAAATGGATAACAAAAACTGGAACTCAACTCAGAATGTATCAGGTTCATGATTTGTACCAAGAGAAACAACAACGGCACTTTCCTGCACCGTGGGAGGTTACACCCTTTCCAGTTTTAATCCCTCCCTTTCCACCCAAGAAGCAAATTAGAGATCAGCCCAAGCTTCGTCTTGAGGCAAAGCTCAACGCCTTAAGCCATATTGATGCTCTGTCCACAGAGCATTCTCACTCTCAAATTATATACACTGATGGTTCCCTACACCGCACCACGGGTGCAGCTGGAAGTGCAGTTGTCCTGACAATGGGCGATAGCCTATACTTTGAGTGGGGAGTCCGTATAAACAACTGGGCCTCTACCCTTCAGACTGAACTATTTGCCTTGATCCTTGCACTGAAATGTGTACAAGTCTCAAAACTTGATACATTAATTGTAAGTGACTCCTTATCATCCTTAAATGCTCTCAACTCTTTAAGACATAACTGGAACATGCTCGTGTCCCAAGCTAGACACAAATACAACAAAATTATTAAGGATGGTAACAGAGTCCATTTCATGTAGTCTCCATCTCATGTTGGCCTCCGAATGCATGATAGAGCTGATAAGTTAGCGAAAGAATCTGCCTTTAAAGGAGCCGTTGAGTGTAACCTTGAATTGTCAATGAGCAATCTGAAAGCAGCAGTACACCGAGAACTTCAACAAGATCTTGTAGATCTGAGGCAAAGTGAAATTGACACCAGTAATTCCATCTATCATCATACTATCATGCAAGAGGAGCCACACATCTATGGATCATCCAATAAAATCAGCAGACTTCTAGATGTTACTACTGCTCGGCTTAGACTCAGTTACAAGTATCTCTGGGAATTCTCATTATCTGCTGATGTAGACCTGACCAAATGTAAACTGTGTCAACAAAATTATTCGCACACCCTCTGTCACTATGTGATGGAGTGCGAAAAGATACGTGAATTTAGAGACAGTTCTATAACCAATGTTCCAGCGATGTGTCAATATTAAATTCAAAATGATCTGCTACCAGAAATTTTAGCCAAATATCCCCAGTTTGCTAACTGTAGGTAGTAACTAAGTGATTGTAACCTATCCACCGCTGCCCACTGGATGGGGGGAGGGGGGCGGGGCGGTGTGCAGGACAAACATATAAATTGTGACACTAGCTCTCCACATATGTCAGTTGCTTAATTTAGAACCTGTACTTGAGGTCGATCTCGAACCCATTGTTGATGTGATGACTTATATTGAATTTTGTAACTAGCTCATCAAGATTGTAACTTGCTTAGCTAAATGAATTGTGGGGTTCAGTCCCTGAGCCCTTTATGTGCCTCTAACCCTTTCCACTACCGCCCACAAGATGGGTATGGGGGTGCATAATAAATGAACTAAACTAACTAAACTCTCGTACTTGCTTATAGTCAATATTGGCTTATTTAATAAGTGCATATGTGACATACTAATTGATTGTGAATATTTTAGTTTACCTAGAAAAGCTTCATAGAAAACACCGACCTCACCTAACCTTAGTATGTTAAGATAAGCATCTTATTGCCTCTTATTTACAATTATTACTTAATCTATCAATGGTATAGGTTAACCTATACCTATCAATGGTATAGGTTAAGTAATAATTGTAATTAAGAAGCAATAAGATGCTTATCTTAACATACTAAGAAGGTTAGATGAGGTCGGTGTTTTCTATGAAGCTTTTCAAGGTAAACTAAAATATTCACAGCTCTATCACCCATTTGGAGGCCAACATGAGATGGGGACCAAGGGTAATGTTCCCCGCTCACATCCTTAGTAATTTGTTGTATTTGTGTCGCGCTTCGGACACAAGCATGTTACAGATATGACTTAACGAATTGTTTTCTTATATTCCATTTACTGTTATTTATATATCGACTTGATATGATATGATATATATCCATTCTGTGGTATATGTATTAATTATATATTTGTAGGATTTATTGTGTTTCGTATTACAACTGTCTATATATTTGTTTTGAGCTGTCCTTGCGATGTACTACTGGCTATCTTATCCCACCTTTCTTCCTACCAAATGCATTTTGCTCCCTTTCGCTGGAAGTTTTATTAGATTTGTTAGCTCCCTTACATTGCTACAGTATAGTTATTATGCAAACTCTTATTCTCCCTCCTCCCCCAATGTTTCCTCCGTGCCAGCGTTTGTTACTCGGGGTTTTCATCCAAGATTGTTTAATTAAGGAATCTTTTAAATCCTGCATCCGGGGCCCTCCCTCCCCCCTCTTGCCTTATCTCTTAATGTGTTCAAAAATCGTTTTGGCCTGCTCACCGCCGCTCATCGTGCCTGCCTCTACAAAGGGTCCGTCCAGTAACGGGTTCTCAGCCCCAACTCCTACTGGGGGGGAGGGGAGTATTCAAGGAAGACTGAGGACTCTGGTGGCGGCGTCACGGGGTCAACAACGCAGCGGCGCCTGGATGCAGTAGCCCGGGGCATATATATATATATATATATATATATATATATATATATATATATATATATATATATATATATATATATATATATATATATATATTTATATTGTGACGGAAAAATGAAGGAGTGTAGATGTTCGGCAGTCCTCCTAATGGCTAGTGTCAATGCCTATCACATTAAGAAAAAAAGATCGACTGTTTTGCTGTTGTCTGTGGTAAAGTAAGGGAATACACGCAAAACACATAGTATGAACAATGAAACTATAATTAAATTGAAAACAAATTAAAAACAAAGACAATTCCTTTGTTATGTACAGTGCAAACAAACAAGTCAAAAAATATAACATAAAAGTTAAGAACAGGGATGACGTTACTCTATAATATAAAGACAAAATGAAATAAGCAGGAGCTGAGAATAAAGCAAAAGCTGAGAAACATCCACCTGATAGACAGAGCGTATATCAGTTAGTTGTTCACAGCTTGAGAGCACAAGATATTCTAACTTCAATGACTGATTCAAGCCAAGACATCGACTAAGTAGAGGGCGCTGAGGTGCAGAGGTGCAGGTGTGCAGTCGGCGGGTCACCAATCAGAAGCAGGTAGGCTGGGAATGGTAGTTTGCTGGTTGATGACGGTGGCGAGCCGGCATGGAGGGAGTGTGGAGTAGGGGGGAGTTTAGGGTATGTTTGCCTCCTGGTAGACATATCTTGAAGGTAGCATCTTATTGTTGTATGTATATAAGTAACTTTATGTAGGGAAGAACAGGCTCAATCTCTCATGAAAGAGATTATCGTCACAATATATATATATATATATATATATATATATATATATATATATATATATATATATATATATATATATATATATATATATATATATATATATATATATATATATATATATATATATATATATTGTGACGGTAAAGCGTTGGTGTTCGGCTGTTTCAAAAGCTGGGGGCAGGGCCTCGTCACATAACAAAAAAAAAAGAGAAGATTCTCCTTTCGTCTGTGGTAAGGTAATGGGAAGACACACAAAACACAAAGTATAAACAATGAAATTTTAATTACTCTAGAAAACAAGATATGAATAAAGACAATCTCGTAAAATTCAAAACAAGTCAACAAACAAAACTACATGAATAATTACTGGCAATGAAAAGTTACTTTAAAGACAAGTAAGTGCAAGTTAAAATAAATCAAATAACTGAGGTGCTGGGAATACTGGCTTCAAGCTGCCACTTCCCTTAGTACACGACAGCTAGGGCTTAGTCTACTAATAGAGAGATGTTAACTCCAAGGAGCACAGAGATATTCTGAGGAGTCGGCGAGCTGCTGGCCCAGACGTCGATTCATGTGGTGGCGTGAGTGCAGGTGCGACGAGACACCAGCCAATCAGCAACAGGCAGGCGGAGAATGGGTAGTTTGCTGGTTGACGGCGGGCGGGCCGGTGTGTCGGGTTGTGCATGGTACGTTTTGCTTCCTGGGCAAAACGTTTGGCGATACTGGTGGACGTATCTTCAATATAGTATCTTGTACTTTAAAGACGTAAATGTGTAGGGAGGAGCAGGCTCAATCTCTCTTGAAAGAGATTATCGTCTTATTACCGATATTATCATATATATATATATATATATATATATATATATATATATATATATATATATATATATATAACTGAAAACTCACACCCCAGAAGTGACTCGAACCCATACTCCCAGAAGCAACGCATCTGGTATGTACAAGACGCCTTAATCCACTTGACCATCACGACCGGACAGAATGAGGTGATAGCCGAGGCTATTTGAACCACCCCACCGCCGGCACTCGGATAGTTATCTTGGGCATAGCATTTTACCAAATCACCTCATTCTTTGGGGCAACACGTGAGGAACACAAATGCGAACAAGCCTGAATGGTCCCCAGGACATATGCAACTGAAAACTCACACCCCAGAAGTGACTCGAACCCATACTCCCAGAAGCAACGCATCTGGTATGTACAAGACGCCTTAATCCACTTGACCATCACGACCGGACAGAATGAGGTGATAGCCGAGGCTATTTGAACCACCCCACCGCCGGCACTCGGATAGTTATCTTGGGCATAGCATTTTACCAAATCACCTCATTCTTTGGGGCAACACGTGAGGAACACAAATGCGAACAAGCCTGAATGGTCCCCAGGACATATGCAACTGAAAACTCACACCCCAGAAGTGACTCGAACCCATACTCCCAGAAGCAACGCATCTGGTATGTACAAGACGCCTTAATCCACTTGACCATCACGACCGGACAGAATGAGGTGATAGCCGAGGCTATTTGAACCACCCCACCGCCGGCACTCGGATAGTTATCTTGGGCATAGCATTTTACCAAATCACCTCATTCTTTGGGGCAACACGTGAGGAACACAAATGCGAACAAGCCTGAATGGTCCCCAGGACATATGCAACTGAAAACTCACACCCCAGAAGTGACTCGAACCCATACTCCCAGAAGCAACGCATCTGGTATGTACAAGACGCCTTAATCCACTTGACCATCACGACCGGACAGAATGAGGTGATAGCCGAGGCTATTTGAACCACCCCACCGCCGGCACTCGGATAGTTATCTTGGGCATAGCATTTTACCAAATCACCTCATTCTTTGGGGCAACACGTGAGGAACACAAATGCGAACAAGCCTGAATGGTCCCCAGGACATATGCAACTGAAAACTCACACCCCAGAAGTGACTCAATTCATTCAGGCTTGTTCGCATTTGTGTTCCTCACGTGTTGCCCCAAAGAATGAGGTGATTTGGTAAAATGCTATGCCCAAGATAACTATCCGAGTGCCGGCGGTGGGGTGGTTCAAATAGCCTCGGCTATCACCTCATTCTGTCCGGTCGTGATGGTCAAGTGGATTAAGGCGTCTTGTACATACCAGATGCGTTGCTTCTGGGAGTATGGGTTCGAGTCACTTCTGGGGTGTGAGTTTTCAGTTGCATATGTCCTGGGGACCATTCAGGCTTGTTCGCATTTGTGTTCCTCACGTGTTGCCCCAAAGAATGAGGTGATTTGGTAAAATGCTATGCCCAAGATAACTATCCGAGTGCCGGCGGTGGGGTGGTTCAAATAGCCTCGGCTATCACCTCATTCTGTCCGGTCGTGATGGTCAAGTGGATTAAGGCGTCTTGTACATACCAGATGCGTTGCTTCTGGGAGTATGGGTTCGAGTCACTTCTGGGGTGTGAGTTTTCAGTTGCATATGTCCTGGGGACCATTCAGGCTTGTTCGCATTTGTGTTCCTCACGTGTTGCCCCAAAGAATGAGGTGATTTGGTAAAATGCTATGCCCAAGATAACTATCCGAGTGCCGGCGGTGGGGTGGTTCAAATAGCCTCGGCTATCACCTCATTCTGTCCGGTCGTGATGGTCAAGTGGATTAAGGCGTCTTGTACATACCAGATGCGTTGCTTCTGGGAGTATGGGTTCGAGTCACTTCTGGGGTGTGAGTTTTCAGTTGCATATGTCCTGGGGACCATTCAGGCTTGTTCGCATATATATATATATATATATATATATTATCAACACAAGACAGAACATGAAACAATGGGTATTGAATAGAAGTGATTGTAGAAAGCCATATTTCCATATATTCCATATTTCTTGATGCTTCTATATTGGAGCGGAGTCTTGAGGTGGGTAGAATATAGTTGTGCATTAATTGGCTGTTGATTGCTGGTGTTGACTTCTTGATGTGTAGTGCCTCGCAAACGTCAAGCCGCCTGCTATCGCTGTATCTATCGATGATTTCTGTGTTGTTTACTAGGATTTCTCTGGCGATGGTTTGGTTGTGGGAAGAGATTATATGTTCCTTAATGGAGCCCTGTTGCTTATGCATCGTTAAACGCCTAGAAAGAGATGTTGTTGTCTTGCCTATATACTGTTTTTTTTGGAGCTTACAGTCCCCAAGAGGGCATTTGAAGGCATAGACGACGTTAGTCTCTTTTAAAGCGTTCTGTTTTGTGTCTGGAGAGTTTCTCATGAGTAGGCTGGCCGTTTTTCTGGTTTTATAGTAAATCGTCAGTTGTATCCTCTGATTTTTGTCTGTAGGGATAACGTTTCTATTAACAATATCTTTCAGGACCCTTTCCTCCGTTTTATGAGCTGTGGAAAAGAAGTTCCTGTAAAATAGTCTAATAGGGGGTATAGGTGTTGTGTTAGTTGTCTCTTCAGAGGTTGCATGGCGTTTCACTTTCCTTCTTATGATGTCTTCGACGAAACCATTGGAGAAGCCGTTGTTGACTAGGACCTGCCTTACCCTACAGAGTTCTTCGTCGACTTGCTTCCATTCTGAACTGTGGCTGAGAGCATGGTCGACATATGCGTTAACAACACTCCTCTTGTACCTGTCTGGGCAGTCGCTGTTGGCATTTAGGCACATTCCTATGTTCGTTTCCTTAGTGTAGACTGCAGTGTGGAAACCTCCGCTCTTTTCCATAACTGTTACATCTAGAAAGGGCAGCTTCCCATCCTTTTCCATCTCGTAAGTGAAACGCAGCACGGAACTCTGCTCAAATGCCTCCTTCAGCTCCTGCAGATGTCTGACATCAGGTACCTGTGTAAAAATGTCGTCAACATACCTGCAGTATATGGCCGGTTTCAAGTTCATGTCGACTAAGATTTTTTGCTCGATGGTACCCATGTAGAAGTTTGCAAACAGGACACCTAGGGGAGAACCCATGGCGACCCCATCTACTTGCTTATACATGTGCCCATCCGGGCTCAAGAAGGGTGCCTCTTTAGTACAAGCTTGGAGTAGTTTCCTCAGAATATTTTCTGGTATGTCAAGAGGAGTACAGGCTGGATCACGATACACTCTGTCGGCTATCATCCCGATTGTCTCGTTCACATGTACGTTAGTAAACAGCGATTCTACGTCCAATGAGGCTCTTATCCCTGTGGCCCGTGTGCCCCGCAGTAAGTCAACAAATTCCTTTGGAGACTTCAGGCTGAAGGCGCAAGGAACATTTTCTTTGAAAATGTAATAAGTTTTACGAAACGAGCTCGTGTCGCGTCAGACTAGAAATAAAAATGAATTTTGGAGAATTGATTTTTGATTTACCTCCAACAGTGTAAAGAAATGTATGAAAGATTGAGAAAATTCGTGTTAGAATTATTAATCTTACTTTTTCGGTCATATTTAATAATATATGTCTACAGGAAAATACTGCTACCAAAATATACTAATATTAAAGCGCACGACCCAGCAGCAAGGAATCAAGCCTTCACGATAAAATATCGCCAGGATCTGATTCGTGATCAGATATACAACGCAGAGAATGAAATCAAAGACAACAAAACGCAACTACTTCATGCTACAAACGAGTGGAGAAATAGCAACATCGACGAAAGTATCCGTACCCGCATTGAACAACACCTCGACATCCTTACAGACCAACATCACCTGAGCACTGAAACAAGGATTATCAAGAAACTAACAACATTATATGGAGGACCTATGGCAATTCCACGACCAAGAGATTGCTTCCTGAACCTTGAAGGAATTAACCTCACTGAGGACCAAGTCACTCTCCTAAATCTGGGCATAAACTGTCATGTTATGTCCAGACCGAGTGAGATGGCCCGGAAAGTAGAGTTGGAAATTCTGTTAGACGACATATTCGACCTCGAGACACAAAAGAAGGTCACTACCAAAGATACCTTACAAGCAGAACTTATTGCAGAAGGAGGAAAGAATCGAGGCAATTACAGAAGCACCATACTGTCCCCCGAGCTCAAAGCGGCAGCTAAAAGCCTTCGTGAGAACAAGGAGATAGTTGTCAGGAGAGGTGACAAGTCGCCAATATATGTCATTCTTAAAAAAGACGAATATCTGGCGAAAATGAACATCATACTCTCTGACCAAACTAAGTTCCAAAGGGTAACGAAGGACACTACAGCCGAATTAAAAGCAAAGGTCAACAAACTGATCGAAACTGTGAACGCCAAGAAATCCGGACTCCACCTGCCAAAGATCATTGGGGAATATAAACCTGGATATGCATATGGAAATGTCAAGACACACAAGCCTGGAAACCCACTTCGGCCAATCATTAGCCAGATACCCACACCCACGTACAGACTGGCGAAGCGACTCAACGGCCTGCTGACTCCTTATGTTCCTTGCGCCTTCAGCCTGAAGTCTCCAAAGGAATTTGTTGACTTACTGCGGGGCACACGGGCCACAGGGATAAGAGCCTCGTTGGACGTAGAATCGCTGTTTACCAACGTACCTGTGGACGAGACAATCGAGATGATAGCCGACAGAGTGTATCGTGATCCAGCCTGTACTCCTCTTGACATACCAGAAAATATTCTGAGGAAACTACTCCAAGCTTGTACTAAAGAGGCACCCTTCTTGAGCCCGGATGGGCACATGTATAAGCAAGTAGATGGGGTCGCCATGGGTTCTCCCCTAGGTGTCCTGTTTGCAAACTTCTACATGGGTATCATCGAGCAAAAAGTCTTAGTCGACATGAACTTGAAACCGGCCATATACTGCAGGTATGTTGACGACATTTTTACACAGGTACCTGATGTCAGACATCTGCAGGAGCTGAAGGAGGCATTTGAGCAGAGTTCCGTGCTGTGTTTCACTTACGAGATGGAAAAGGATGGGAAGCTGCCCTTTCTAGATGTAACAGTCATGGAAAAGAGCGGAGGTTTCCACACTGCAGTCTACACTAAGGAAACGAACATAGGAATGTGCCTAAATGTCAACAGCGACTGCCCAGACAGGTACAAGAGGAGTGTTGTTAACGCATATGTCGACCGTGCTCTAAGCCACAGCTCAGAATGGAAGCAAGTCGACGAAGAACTCTGTAGGGTAAGGCAGGTCCTAGTCAACAATGGCTTCTCCAATGGTTTCGTCGAAGACATCATAAGAAGGAAAGTGAAACGCCATGCAACCTCTGAAGAGACAACTAACACCTATACCCCCTATTAGACTATTTTACAGGGACTTCTTTTCCACAGCTCATAAAACGGAGGAAAGGGTCCTGAAAGATATTGTTAATAGAAACGTTATCCCTACAGACAAAAATCAGAGGATACAACTGACGATTTACTATAAAACCAGAAAAACGGCCAGCCTACTCATGAGAAACTCTCCAGACACAAAACAGAACGCTTTAAAAGAGACTAACGTCGTCTATGCCTTCAAATGCGCTCTTGGGGACTGTAAGCTCCAAAAAACCCAGTATATAGGCAAGACAACAACATCTCTTTCTAGGCGTTTAACGATGCATAAGCAACAGGGCTCCATTAAGGAACATATAATCTCTTCCCACAACCAAACTATCGCCAGAGAAATCCTAGTAAACAACACAGAAATCATCGATAGATACAGCGATAGCAGGCGGCTTGATGTTTGCGAGGCACTACACATCAAGAAGTCAACACCAGCAATCAACAGCCAATTAATGCACAACTATATTCTACCCACCTCAAGACTCCGCTCCAATATAGAAGCATCAAGAAATATGGGCCAATAGGCTTTCTACAATCACTTCTATTCAATACCCATTGTTTCGTGTTCTGTCTTGTGTTGATGAAATATATATATATATATATATATATATATATATATATATATATATATATATATATATATATATATATATATATATATATATATTATTTATATATATATATATATATATATAATATATATATATATATATATATATATATATATATATATATATATATATATATATATATATATATATATATATATATATATATATATATATATAAATATATTACCACTACACCACAGTCTCCGTGGTATAGTGGTAAGACACTCACCTGGCGTTCCGCGAGCGCTATGTCATGGGTTCGTATCCTGGCCGGGGAGGATTTACTGGGCGCAATTCCTTAACTGTAGCCTCTGTTTAACGCAACAGTAAAATGTGTACTTGGATGAAAAAACGATTCTTCGCGGCAGGGGATCGTATTCCAGGGACCTGCCCGAAACGCTTCGCGTACTAGTGGCTGTACAAGAATGTAACAACTTGTATATATATATATATATATATATATATATATATATATATATATATATATATATATATATATATATTCATTATTTACTATACTAATTTATAGTATTACTATTCATTTTATTATTCTCTTATCGTTCAGTATTAACTTATTATGGGTCTGGGAGATAGGTTTACTATTTTCGACCACCTCTACGTGGCACTTTCGACATTATCTCTGTTATTTTACTATAATATTATATTAATTACATTAATTATTTTACATTTACGAATCCCTAGCCTTACTGGTGTCCATTTCACTTTGCCTCAGATCTACAGTTCTTGTTGAAGTTCTTGGGGTGCTGCTGCTCGCAGAGTGCTCATTGACACTCCAAGACTGAACTCATCGGCGACTCTTAAGACAGTTTCTTAGGCTAACTATTCAGCTCTGGCATGCATTCGGAGGCCAACATACGATGGAGATCACTGTAATGGACTCGATTACCATACTTATAATTTGTTGTATTCGTGTCGCTCCGGACACAAGCATGTTGCAGTTACGCCTTAAAGACCCGTTTTTTATACTTGATTTATTGTTTTATTTATATATTGGTCATATATATATTGATTATTTTGGTGTGATCTATTGTTTTATATTATTATATTGGATTACAGTATATTTGAATTGAGTTATTACTTGCTAGATTTCCCCTCTGGATTATTTTCTGCCTTTGTCCCAGATATGGTAACTTGTTGGTAAAATTCCCTTATTGGCTAGGTCTCATCCGTATTAACTCAGCTAGGGTTTACCCTCTCAACTGAGTTCTTGCCTGCCACGTTACCACTGCATGCCCGTTTCTGCTCACCCTTACTGCCTTATTACTTTCAGCCAGGGGGAGGTGATCTACACGGCAAAAGGTCGACACACGCTCTGACTGGACGAGGTATCGTTTACATGGTCAGGAATCGACATTATCTTTGGATCCTACACACACACGCGGGACGCATGCCTACCCTTGCCTGGCGAGCGGCCACGCCAGCAAGTTCTGCCCGGCCCGTGCCCACCGACCAGGCACGACTTCTCCAGGATGCTTCGAGCCGCCCTCACAGTGCTAGGCTTACCCCCAGCACCCCGCATTCCTTTCAAATCGGCAAGGGCCACTCAGCTGTCTCTTGATGGGCTCGCCCCAACGGAGATAATGGCGGTCGGCAGGTGGAAGAGTGACACTTTTACCTCCTCTGTCAGGCAGGACGTTGTTGCTCTGCCATTTTGAGGCTTCCCCACGGCCAGCGGGCACTCGCCCTTCGGGTGGGGGTGGGGTCTGGCCTGCTGGCCTGTGGAGTGGGGGTGCAGCGCCGGTGCCCAAGTGTTCCGCTGTCCGCAGCTAATACTTTGCCTTTACAGCCAGTCTAGGTGCTAGCAAGCCCTACTTTTAGTCAGGAAATCCTTATCTCCTTTCCTTGGCGGCACGGCCTCACACCCTGGGGTTAAATTTATCATGCATTGTCATATCAGGTTTTTCCCCAGTCTCTAGGTATTTTCTGCACGCCTGATTAATTTCCGTTTAATGCAGCTAGGATTTACCAATATGTCTTTCGGGCCTCTTGGTCGGGCTTCATTAAGTGTTATGTTGGTTAATCACTTTATATTTACTATTTGTGTCCTGCTTGTTATACATAGTGTTATATAATTAGGTTACATTTGTATACTTGCCTTACTTCTAGCACCAGATAAGATATTAGGTTTCTGCAGATTTCGTTTACCGTGTTACTAGGCTATAAGCATACTCTTATTTTCTACATGTGTGCATATTAAGTTGGTTGGTTGTACTCAGTTAGACATGGACATGTTACATTTGTTAAGACTTACTTATAGCCGCCTCATTTACATATCTGCAGAAATTATTTTATTTGTACTTCTACTACGTAATAAATAAGCCCCCATACTGTTTGTGTCTTTTTTTCCCTGATCAGAAATTAAAATTTCCTATAAAGTCGCAATGCTACCTTAATTGTATATGATCATCATCATCATATACAGACAGAAATTAACTTATAAAATGTTGAGGTAAAAATAGACGTATGTTAATTATGACGCAGGATCGCTCTTAAGAACTTAATTATAAACCGTAATATTATAATTATAATAATTCATTGTGTTGGGGGACAGGAAGCCACAGTATATTCATACACGATAGACTTTTATCAAGATCATCCCTAAGGTCGAATTACTGACCCCACCCAGGATGCAGCCCCACAACAAGCTGACTAACTCCTGAGTACCTACTTACTGCTAGGTGAACAGACGCATTACGTGAAAGGAAACGTACCCAACCATTTCTGTCCCGCCCAGGATTCGAACACGGAATTCTCGATTGTGCGTCGAGAACGAACACGATTGTACTACTGGGACCCCTATATTTATGATGATATGTTTTATATCATCAGAAAATTGGAAACATAAAATATTTGCAAATATTTGTCATTAAAGTATTTTGGAAACAGGTGTATTTTAGTTATTATAATATAGAGCACGAATATCATAGACTCATCCTGTGAATGGTAGTTTATTGTGCACCCCATATTCATCCTGTGAGTCCTTTTTACGTGCACCCCATACTCATCCTCTGTGCGGTAATTTATTGTGCAACCCATACTCATCCTGTTACCAGTAGTTTGTGCAACTGTAACATACGGTTATGTTACGTTGTTGGGTGGATTAGATACACAGTGTTCAGTGAGTTTCATATATATTTAGTAGTCCTGGATACAGCAGTGTCGTAGACGTTGAGACGAAGCCTGGAGCAGAGCAGAGAGCTGAGTGAGGCCAGAGTCGTGGAGCTCTATGTGGGAGAGCGTGGCGGCTCAATTGGAAATTGTAAGTGTCTGAACTCGGGGAGCAAGAGCGTTATAGCTGGATGCGGTCGTAGTCTGCTGTCTGCTCTGTGTCGAAGCTGTAGCGTCTTGGGTCGATTAGAACTGCCCACGCTGAGTACTACATTCTTGACTGGAGATTGTACTGGTTTGCTATTCTCAAATCGCTTGCTTAAATACGGTGACTACACCTCACAGTAAGATAGGAGAGTGGAAAACCCGTTACCTGTAAATAGGGATAGGATTATAGCTTGTGTAAATAGTTATGTCATTAAGATAATGAGATAATGGAGCGAGTATAAGCTTACTCGCTACAGGACTCCCCCTGCCAGGGAATGGAAGAAAAGCAATACAACAAAAAATATGAGGTTACTGTTCCCTGGGTCGCTGTGGAACATGTAGTCCGGTACCACAAGATGCAGGCAGGGTGTGGACAAGCTCGGTGTAGCAGGAGAGAAAAATGTGCATGATTGTTGCGTCCTTGGGTCGCTGGTGGAGCATTTAGATCCGGGGCGGATGGGCTCGGGCACCAGGACATTAGGAGGTAATGTAGCCACGTAGGTAGGACAACGAGGGAATCACTGCTAGAGCTGAATTGTCCTGGAGGCAACAAAGAGTCGGAAATGGAAGCTGTAAGTCCTGTACTACGTAAGGTACTTGAGTCGGCAGAGTATCAGAATGCAGTGAACGTGTAGATGAATCTGATGACAGAGTAGCTGTCGTGGGAGTCCCTGTAGAACAAGCAGTGCCCTGGCAGCAACGGAGAGTCGGCAGGACAGGGTGTAGATCCCATATGATGAATGTTGCTGATGAAACTGTCAGATGAGTAAGTAACACTCACTGTGCAGCAAGCTGTAGTTGATGAAAATGCCGAGACGATCGCGGTGAAAATCATAGCTGTGGCAAGGGTGTTGGTAGCGTTCCGGGACAGGTGGCACGAGGTGGTCCACAGCAAGCAATAGCAGGAGTGAAGGTCCAGTGAGAATCCATGTTGTAGTCCATCGTGGCTGGGTATCGTCGAAACTCTCTGGGGTCACCAATGTAATGTACGATTATGTTACGTTGTTGGGTAGATTAGATACGCAGTGTTTATAATGAGTTTCATATTTATTTAGTAGTCCTGGATACAGCAGTGCCGTAGACGTTGAGACGAAGCCTAGAGCAGAGCAGAGAGCTGAGTGAGGCCGGAATCGTGGAGCTCTATGTGGGAGAGCGTGGCGGCTCAATTGGGAATTGTGAGTGTCTGAACTCGGGGAGCGAGAGCGTTGTAGCTGGATCCGGTCGTAGTCTGCTCTGTGTCGAAGCTGTAGCGTCTTGGGTCGATTAGAACTGCCCACGCCGAGTACTTTATTCTTGACTGGAGATTGTACTGGTTTGCTATTCTCAAATCGCTTGCTTAAATATGGTGACTACACCTCACAGTAAGATAGGAGGGTGGAAAACCGTTACCTGTAAGTAGGGATAGGATTATAGCTTGTGTAATTAGTTATGCCATTAAGATAATGAGATAATGGAGCGAGTATAAGCTTACTCGATACACAACCAATACCCATCCTGTGACCTGTAATTTATTGTGCAACCCTTACTTATCCTGTGACCTGTAGTTTATTGTGAACCTCATACCCATCCTGTGAGTTGTTACGAACCTTACCTCCTGTGGAGGTTAGTTTCAATTATAAAATGTTGGTGGACCCAGTGGAGAGTATTTATTAGAATAAATCCACAGCTGAGATCAGAGAGGCCGCGAGTCACCAGTAATACTCCGCCCAGTAAAGTAGTACATACATACAAGAGTTGTTACATTCTTATACAGCCACTAGTACGCGTAGCGTTTCGGGCAAGTCCCTGGAATACGATCCCCGCCGCAAAGAATCGTTTTTACAACCAAGTACTCATTTTACTGTTGAGTTAAACAGAGGCTACAGTTAAGGATTTGCGCCCAGTAAATCCTCCCCGGCCAGGATACGAACCCATGACAAAGCGCTCGCGGAACGGCAGGCGAGTGTCTTACCACTGCACCGCGGAGACTTTACCTTCTCAGCTGGAGATTGTCAGAAATAATGTGAACTGGAATAGCCTAACTATCTATATAAGGGAAAAATGGGCTCAATCAAAAAGCATGCATGGGAAATATGGAAAATAAAATTAATAAAGGATTTGATTGCACATGTAAAGAATCGAGTATTAAGGGGCGATGATGCAAGAGAGGTGGACGCCATCTTGACTGAAGGGGGGAGGTGTAGCGCTGACGACCGATCCTGCTTTTTCAGGGGTTTTCTCCAGCCTTACAGTCAGATAAGCCTATCCTTGTATATAAATAGGGTTGCAAGATAGGGTAGAGTAGTATAACAGATTTTGGAAAGGTTTTATAAGAGTCCAAGTTTCCTAGAGGTTTAAATATGTGTCATTGGATGATAGCTGTGGTGGCTGGGTGCACGGTTCCAGGTTTGGGACGGTGAGCCGTGGGGTGGCCAGAGCCACTTGAGGTTATAATACTAATACATAGTGAATTTATGTTGTGAGGAAATCGCCTTGTTGAATGTATTCATGTGTGACTTATACGTATAAATTTGTGACTGTTTACTAGGCTGTTTTTCTTGCTCCTTGATTTATCCTTAGACAACATTTTAAGGTCCACCACCACCAAATTCTTGACAGGTCTCTATGACAACAAAATCATGTCACTATTGATAACAAAAATAAGACACAGGCCATGATATGAGTCATAGGACATTGTGCAACCCTTCCTCATTATGTGAATCTTTGTTTACTTTGCTCTCCATACTAATCCTCTGCGCGATAGTTTCTTGTGCAACCCATACCCATCATGTGAGTGGTTGTTCATTGTGTACCCTATATTCATCCTGTGAGTATAGCGTACACAATGAGTTCATTTGTACTCCATACTCATCATCAAGAAGAGTATTTTACCAGCATTGTAATATAAATTAAGAATAAAGCCTTAACTGGATTACGGACCAATAATCAAAATAAGAGCCATTACTAATTATCTTAACAAACAGCCTAGGATATACTTCCGCCTTCGACAAGCTGCCGCCGGAGGTGCGTGGTTTATTGTGCACCCCGCACCCCCAGCCCTGAGAAGCGGGCATTGGATTGTGAACATGTGAACCATTAACCCCCCCCACTCCTCCTGCTTATTTATTTATTTATTTATTTATTTATTTATTTATTTATGCATATACAAGAAGGTACATTGGGAATGTGTGGATACATAATATAGTAATTACAATCTTGTAAAGCCACTAGTACGCGCAGCGTTTCGGGCAGGTCGTTAATGTAAGAAAATTTTAAGTAGGCAAATACTTGCAAAATTTATAAAAAAAATGATAACAGTTACATGGCAAGAAAAAAAAAGATGAGAGAAAATTGTAGGTATAGTATATTAAAGCACATAGGTAGCTAAGATTGATTGCAATGACAGCTTGAATGGTAGTTGACAAAAATTGGTAGGCACAATACAGCATATGGCTAGCACATAAAAGAAGACAGCAATGAACACAATGATAAGGTTGTTTGGGTTAAATACATAAAAATTAGGAGATTGGGTAACACTAGGTACAGAGCAAATTTAAAGCTCAGTGTAGGAAACTAAGAAGATGAAATTAGGTACTTTTGGGTTTTGCTTTTAAATAAGGCAAAAGTTTTACAGTTTTTCAATTCACTAGGGAGTGAGTTCCATAGACTAGGTCCCTTAATTTGCATAGAGTGTTTACACAGATTAAGTTTGACCCTGGGGATATCAAAGAGATATTTATTTCTGGTGTGGTGATAATGGGTCCTATTACATCTGTCCAGGGAGAGTTTCAGAGCATGGTTTGCATTTAAGAACAGGGTTTTGTAAATGTAGTTGACACAAGACAATGTGTGGAGGGAGTTAATATTTAGCATGTTTAGGAATTTAAACAAGGGAGCTGAGTGTTGTCTGAAAGCAGAGTTAGTTATTATTCTGATAGCAGATTTTTGCTGTGTGATGATAGGCTTAAGGTGATTTGCAATGGTAGACCCCCATGCACAGATACCATAATTAAGATAGGGGTAGATTAGTGCATAATATAGTGAGAGGAGAGCAGAGTTAGGAACATAATATCTGATTTTGGAGAGTATACCAACTGTCTTAGAGACTTTCTTAGTTATGTGTTGAATGTGGGTGCTGAAGTTGAGTCTCTTGTCTAGGAGTGTGTCTTACTTATGCCAAGAAACTTGCCATCATTTTTATTACTGATGTTAATGTTGTCTATCTGTAGCTGAATTGCATTTGATGATTTGCTTCCAAATAAGATGTAGTAAGTCTTTTCGATGTTTAATGTCAGTTTGTTCGTTGACATCCATCCATGGACTTTTTTTAATTCAATATTCACAACATTATTTAGTGTATGTGGGTTGAGGTCTGAATAGATAAGGGTAGTATCGTCAGCAAACAATATAGGTTTGAGAATATTAGAGACATTAGGCAGATCGTTTATATATATATAAGAAATAGAAGAGGTCCCAAGATACTGCCCTGTGGCACTCCAACGGTAATTGGTAGAGTGGAAGAAGTTGTATCATTGATGGTTACATATTGGTGTCTGTCACTAAGATAGGATCGGATGTAGTCAAGGGCAAGGCCTCGGATTCCATAATGCTGGAGTTTAAGAGGTAGTTGTGATTAACAGTATCAAAGGCTTTTCTTAGGTCAATGAAGAGTCCAATCGGAAACTCATTTTTGTCAAGGGCTGAGTAGATTACGTCAAGGAGACTAATGATTGCATCGTTGGTGCTCTTTTGGGACCGGAAGCCAAACTGGCAGGGGCTGAGTATGTCAAATTTTAAGAGGTAGGAATAGAGCTGTTTGTAAATATTTTTTCAAATATTTTTGATAAAATGGGTAGATTTGATATTGGTCTATAATTGTTTATGTCCGCCGGATTGCCTCCTTTATGGACTGGCGTTACTCTTGCTTTTTTGAGGATATCAGGGAAGGTGTGACACTCTATAGATTTGTTGAACAGTAGGGCTATGTGTGGGGCAAGGGCATTGGAGGCGCTCTTGTATACAATGGACGGAATTTCACTGGTGTTCCCTGCCTTGGTTTTTAGAGAGTGGATGATGGACACAACATCTGCTGGGCTGACTGGTGAAAGAAGAAAAGAGTTTGGATAGCTGCCTGAGAGATATGTGTTAATATGTGTCTGAGTCTGTGGGATTTTACTGGTAAGATTACGGTATATCCCCATCCTTGTAGAGTTTTATTTGGTTATGTGAGTGTTGTTTAGTTCCTAGGATACTAGAGATTGTTTTCCAAGTGCTTTTCATGTTGCCTTTTGCTTCATTGAATCTATTCACATAATATGCAAGTTTTGCCTTTCTTATGATACTGGTAAGCATTGATGAGTACCTTTTAGCTACTTCCTTTGAAACTAGGCCAATCCTAAGTTTCTTTTCATATTCATGTTTCTTGTTGATTGAGTTGAGAATGCCACTTGTGAGCCATGGATTGTTTAATCTTTTGTCAGTTACGTGCTTGGTAAGAAGGGGACAATGAAGGTTGTAGAGGCTTAGAGTTTTGGAGAGGAAGAGGTTAGCTAATGAATTTATATCCTGGGTATTATTGAATTCAGAATCCCAGTTAATATTGTGAAGTGCATCTGTAAGATTGCCTAAAGCTGATTCACTGTGTAGCCTAAATGAAAGTTTCTTGCTTTTTGGTGGTGTTATGTCCATGTTCGCAATGAGAAAGGTAGGATAGTGGTCAGTTGTTCTGTCGTAGATTATACCAGATACAAGGGGAGCTGTTATGTTTGTCCTCATGTGGTCCAAGGTAGTGGCTGATGTTTGAGTGACTCGGGTAGGTTTGGTGATTGTGGGAATTAGCATACAGGAGTTCATGCTGTTAAGGAAATAGTCAACTTGAGAGCAATTTTGTTGACCAATTCTGCTAATAATAATAATACAAATTAAATAACAATAATATTAATAATAATAGAAAAAACGTACTGTAATGCCGTAGGGCTTAAATGAAGGGGAAGGAAAGACCTAATAAATGTGTAAGTGTATATAAAAAATATGATATAACCTTTATTCTTTCTCAATGAAAGTTCTTGTCACGGGGGGTGGGCCGAGGCTCTGCTAGCACTCGGCTGACAGAGGCTCAAAAGGCCGAATGCTCAGCCCCTCCGACTCCCGGAATTCACTGGAGTCTCCTTGGTCACACAGGAGAGGACCAACAATGCCCACCTCCGCAGGTCTTTGCTTCCACCACAAAAGTGGGGTGCCACTGATTCATCCTGGAAGCCCTTCAGTCAAACACGGGGAAACTGCTGTTAACAGTTCCGGCCTAGACCCGTAGAGGAGTGAAGGAAGACTCAGGCTTACCTTATAATAATAACCTCCCTGAGTCTTGCCTGCCAGACAAAAAGGTTGCAGGAAATCTTTCCCGCCTGTCTTCTCTATCTTCTTCTAAACAAGGTCGCCAGCTGGGTTATTACATCTGCACCCCAGCAATGCAGTTCAGTGGGTGTATTATATATTGTTTGTTGCTAGAAGGTTGCTACTCCCATAGATCTGCTATTGGACTGTCGGCCCAAGGTACTATCCCAGGAAGGTCTGGGGTGCTTTACCTCTCTCTAGCCACTACGTTACTAGTTGCCACCATTCAGGCACTGATACTGAGCGGATGACTAAGGGTACACTTTTATATAAGTCTGTGCTGTTTTTACCACTCTATGCAATAAGAACTTCCATAGAGAACGAGGTGTTCCCTAGGTGGTACTATGATAACCTTCGTGTATGCTCATAGAGAAATATTATAATGGAGGCACACTTAAACACAATGATAAAATGTGTGAATTTACTGACACAAACTACATGATCACACATACAATCACAAGTAATACATGAATATGAAAATAAGGATAATAAATCTGGAGATCGTCAGCAACTCTTCTTCCACGACCTCCAACACTCCTTCAACTGGGCAGAATGACAGGAGCCGCACACTCTCTCACAGGAGGGCCTCTTCACCACGTCGGCGCCTCTTCTTCACTGTCCTGCCGTCCATACACACTGTCCTCTCCAACAGTCTTGGGCACAAGCTGCCCTGCAGCCTATTCTACTACTAAAGTATTAATGTCCTATTGCCACATACACAAGTGAATATTGTGGCCTATCTAGCCTACTCACACAAGGGTTAATGGGAGGGAAAGTGATCTACCTTTACATTCCTGGCTCACGACGCCTGTCCCTCGATGGTGTGAGGTTCCCACGCTTCCTGAGTCGATCCTTGACGATCCAGGAACGTTCCACAGGTTCTCAGGTGTCGTGAAGCCTTCGCGTCGTCGCCGTTCCAATCCCTGAGATTCAGCTACCCTAATCCTGGTTCATCAATGGGCACTGAGCTAATCACTATTTCACACACTCGCCCCTTCCACAAGGCGTTGCTCCTTGTCCTAGGAACGGTGTCGTCCCTCCAAAACCCTCAGTGGATGTGACCCGGCCACAGCTAGGCCTGCCCGCCACACCTTCCAGGCCCTCAACGTCCAGCGTCGCCGCCCAGAGTCGTCGCCGAATATTTTCCAAGTTTGGCACTCTTTTGCTCAATAAACTTGGTTCCTTTTTGCTTCCCAGAAGCGCGGGGTCTCCAATATATAAGGTGGGCTGCGATGGCTAGCTCTAATCCACTGAGAAAGGCTTGTAGAGCCTCAAATCCTTAAGAGCTGACAGAGGTGCGTCCTCTCGCCTCCACGGTCAGGTCAACTCTGACGTTGGCGCCGCCCGGGGCACTCGGTGATGTCACGGCGGGCTCTGATTGGTCGCCCGCGACCCAAGCCACCCAATCCGCACATGGCTAGCGTCCCTTCCAAAACGTCATATCTGCAGTAGGGGATACTCTTTCATTTTATATCAGGGCGCCAATTTCCCTTTACTTACAACTTATAATGTAACTTTCTCCCTTAACTGGCAGCCGATCTGGTCGTCACATATACCAACAGACTTCCCTGTACCTCAGAGAATCAGTAGGGAGAGCTGATATGACTCTCAAAGCAGGCAAACGAAAGAGATAGGAGAGGGCACCGTAACATACCCCTCCCCTTAAAATAAGAGTCATATCGGAAGAGCAGCACTCAAGAGGGCAACCTATACTCTTGCTCCCTCCGTTCCTGAAGTGTCACTCCTCCAGTTGGTGACGTGGCTCGTACCACCTTGTCAGTCACTTGCCTCATTATATCTCCATCTCGCATAGGACCGGGTGTGATGGGGTATTCCCTGAACACCTACAAGAAATCCTCTCTCCGTGGCTACGAGTGTACTCCAACGGCTCGTTACCACTGTAAGATTCAGTGCATGCAGCGCCTCCACCGTGTCGTGCACTCTGAGATAGCCTTGCACTTCCACTGCGTCCTACAGGTACTCCATGTTTCCTCTCATGAGCTCCTCTTCGCCAATCTTCTCTCTTCTCGGTTCCTCTTCTCCCATAGGTGCGTTGCCTCCTCACAGTTGCACTTGTCACCTGTACTCCATCCAGCAGCTTCCTCTCTTCCACACTAGGCTTTTGCGATGGCCCAAAGCCCCTCTGGTTAGGCTGGCGCCTACCCTGGGTGTACCTATTCCCTGTTTTCTTCGTATTGCCTTTCCTATACCATTCGCTCCTTCGTTCCCGACGAACATTTTCACCCCTCCATGAGATTTTCTTCCCTGCAGACGTCTTCTTCGGTTCGTGGTTGGGCTCATCCACCTCCCTGTGTCTCACCTCATCACGGTGGTTCATCTTGCACCTATCACTATTCATCTGTCTAGCATAGGGTGCACTGCGTCGTGGCTCCTCCAATCTGCCCCTCACTGCCGTTCGCTCATCCACTGAGCTTACTTTATTCACGTTTCTGTGTGGAGGGAGTGCGGTCTGCAGCCACTTCACCGCCCCAGGCGTTTGTACAGCTGCTCCTCGCCACTCCTCCAACGCATCATCAGGCTTAGTCGGAGGTCCTCGTCGGGGTTTTCCACGACCTCCGACGACCTCTCTGCGCCCTCGCCCTCGTTGTCGTCGTCTTTGGCGACGTTTCCCCTAGCGAAGTCGGCTTCCTCACTACCATCTGGAGCGACCGATACCTCACCTGACAGGGTTGTAACGCTGCTTGAAACATAGGCACTCCTCGCCCAATCGGGTTGTATCCTGCCTCCTCCGAGGTCATTACCCAGCACCATCTGTACATGCTCTAGGGGTAATTTAGGGGCTACAGCTACTATAGCTTTCTCGACTCCGCAGTCGGCAATCAGCTGTTCTTCGTGAAGTGGCAACCTGTATTCCTCCCCCACATTGCGTATCCTCACCACTCCCACAGGTGAATCATTAAATTCTTTGGGGAGAATACTCCTGGTTACCATACTTATGTCAGCACCCGTATCTTGAAGAACGGCAACCTTCACCGGGTCTGACTTTCCAAACTTCACGTTGGCCCCGAAAATGAAGGGATGTTCACCCAACTTCATTTCCCAACCATTCACGTTGGGTCCACTATAATATGGGGTGTGAACAAATACTCTCTCCTCTTCCAACATTAGTCCTATATTCCTTTGGTGCTCCTCACACTCGCGGGCATAATGTCCTCTCACACCACAGTTGAAGCATCGGCTGCCTCCCCTGGGCGGCCACTCGCCAGTCCCCCTGGCAGTACCACTTGCAGACGTTCCCTGGGTCCTCCTTGGACTCGTGTCCGGGGCTGCAGCACTTGCTCCCGAGCTAGGTCCACTGCTCATAGCTTGGGGCTTCCTCACCGCGTCCCTTGAGCTCTTGAACCGGGTTACTTCATCGGGTACACTACTCTTGGGAGAGTCCCCACCCGTCCTCGCTCCTCCTGAACTCCTAAAGTTCCCTCCCGACCTGGGGTAAGGCGAGTGTCTGGGTGGCCCCTCCCTCCTGAGATGTAGTGCCTCCTCCAGCAGGTTGGCTCGGTCCGCTGCAGCCTTCAGGTCCTTAATACCTGCTTCTCTCACCCTTACTCGCAACTCAGGATGGAGCACTGACATAAACTTCTCCATCACTATAAGTCGTTTGATATCATCCGCCGACTCCGCTTCCTCCGCCTTCAACCATCGTAGGAATTTCCGTTCCATATCCCTGGCGGTCTCGGCGTAAGACTTCCCCGACGCTCTTGTACACTCTCTGAACCACTTCCGGTACATCTCCGGAGTCAGCCGGAATGAGTGGAGCACCGCATTCTTAATCGCGTCATAACTAGTACACTCCTCTAGGTCCAGCATGTTGTAGGCTTCCCGGGCCTCACCAGTCAACCTGCCCTGGATCAGAGCAGCCCAATCATCTTCCGGCCACTCCTTCAGAGTCGCTATTCGTTCAAAGTGCTCGAAGAACGCCTCAGCTTCTTGTGGTTCGAACGTAGGTAAGTCACGTTCTCTTACTTTGAGGTCATCCCGCCGTGCAGGTAGTGAGGGCAGACCACACTCAATGCGACGCAATTCGACTTCTTTCTTTGCCTTTATCTCCTCCAGTCGCAGTTGTCTCTCTCCTTCTTCTCGCCGCATTTGTGCTTCTCTTTCCTCCCGCCGTAGCTGGGCTTCCAGTTGCATCTTCATTATTTCCAGTTGCAGGCTCCTCTTACTACAGCTGGACTTTCCACTGCTTCCATGTTCACTGTGAACTCTCTCCACACTGGTAGGCGCTTGGGGTGGCTCTAGTCGGGACGGTTCACCTTGCGAAGGCTCTTCTTGGGACGGCTCTCCTTGAGATGGCTCCTCTCCCGTCGCCTTCTCTCGAGCTGTGAGCTGTGCCATGATCTCTATCCTTCGCTCTGCAACCTTAGTCGTCCTCAACCTGATCCCAAAGTGGTTTGCCACTTGTTGGAGCTGGGCCTTGGTACACTCTTCCAAAATTCTCTCGTCCCTTGTGTCAATAAATTTCTTTACTTTGTCCTCCTCCATCTCTATATCATCGAGCATCGAGCACAGACAAGTTAATAGGCACTAATTTCACCGTTTCAGTCCCTTAGCTGGTTTGGTAACAGTACCACTGAATTCACTGGCCACACTGGTCTTGAAATTTGGGCCACACTGTAGCTTGATTACCATACCATGGCAACACTGTTGCCTGATCCACGCTTCCTGGCGAAGTTTCCAGTTCTTGGCTACAGTGGTTCGAATCCTGGCAAGGTCGCCAGTTCTTGACTACCGTGGTTCGTATCCTGGTAAGGTCGCAAGGCATTGTATACAATGATTTGTTTATACATTGTTCTGTTGTGAACATTGTATACAGTGCCTCTGGATGTACATCCCCACAACAGTTCAAGTATGTTTATTGAGACAAGAAAAAAATACATCTCAAAGGGATAAAGTAGCTTAGGCCATTTCTCCCCCCCCCCACCCCCCCTCTATTTCAAGACCCTCAAGGGGCGCGCAAATTCAGCGAATACAAATACACAAATCACAATACAAGAATCCCATTTAACATTTCAGGTTAATATAGTACTCTCTAAGAGTATAATAGTGTACATCCACCGCACAAGTTTTTAACCCATTAACGTTCCAAGATAATATCCTCACTCTACTTTCATCCATGTTTAATAATAAAACTACTTTTGCCCTGTCCGTCATATTCCATGAGATACGAGAGTTTTTTAGACACTCTCTCCCAACACTGTAACATTTTTGCTTTCTCCTCACTTGCACAACTGCTACTAACATCAAAGGCAATATTATTCATATCTATATATATTTTTTAATTCTGTTTACCGTTTTACTTTAACCTTTGTTTCAACATTTGAACACCGCTAACAGGTTGAACAGAAGCTAAGAAGGTTGAACACCGCTAACACTACAAGAAAGTAAATTTTTCTGACTATCCTCTATCATCAATACGTCATGTTCTTCCTTACTTTCTTATACGCACGTTTCACTTTCCATTTCACGTCCTGTTTCACTTTCCATTTCATGTCCTGTTTCACTTTCCATTTCACGTCCTGTTTCACTTTCCATATTACGTCCTGTTTCACTTTCCATTTCATGTCCTGTTTTACTTTACATTTTACGTCCTGTTTCACTTTCCATTTCACGTCCCGTTTCACCACCATCTTCACCCTGTCTGCCCTCCATAGCAAATTTTTCTAATGCCTCAATCCTCTTGTTTAGTTTTTTTTTTTTTTTTTTTTTTTTTTTTTTTTTTTTTTAGATGTTCCAATATTTGAGTACCAACCTCCGAGTTCACTATATTACCCTGAACCTTGTCTCCACAAGATTTGATTTTTTTCAACTGCATTTTCTACTTTCCCTAGGCTCGCCTTAATTGTCTCCGTTCCATTCTCCCACACATTGTTCATAGGCGCTGTCATCGGCTTCCAGCTGTTTCCTCCATGTTCCTGCTGCACAATCTTTCCTACCTTCGAGGATACATCTATCCTACTTGTAGGACCCGTCCTGGAGTCTCTTAGATGAGGCTTCATGCAGCATAGATAGGATCCAGCATTTTGGTTGCCACGACAGTTGCAACAAGATGGGACGATTTTTTTTAACGTTTTTAATCTTGAAAAACACTCTACACTCTCGAGAGTCGTGTTTCTTACCACAGTATCGACACCTGGGGTCAAACTGGCATTTCCAAGCCATATGTCCCCAACGAGAACACTTCATGCATAATATGGGGTCCTCAATATATTTTGCAACTTTCCTGTAGCCTAGTCCTTGCACAAAAATTCTTTACGGAGCCTCACCCTTTACCAAGGCAACAACCTGGCTTTGTTTGTCACCACGAACACTGTTCCTCTTTGTCCAAAACAACACTATCATTGTTAAGAAGAAGATAATCAGGATCCAAATAAGTTGGATACTTAAGCACAATGATTTTGGTGTGCATCATACCTTCTTCAAGAGTAACCATCACAATATTCTCAAACCCATCCGTCGTTAGGTGTTCCACGGCCTCTTCTGTCCCATTTGTTATGTAGGGCCGGTGAGCACCCTCCTTGAATAGTGGTTCATATTCTTTTATTATTTTTTTTTTTTTGAGATTTATACAAGAGTTGTTACATTCTTGTACAGCCACTAGTACGCGTAGCGTTTCGGGCAGGTCCCTGGAATACGATCCCCCGCTGCGAAGAATCGTTTTTGCAACCAAGTACACATTTTACTGTTGAGTTATAAAGAGGCTACAGTTAAGGATTTGCGCCCAGTAAATCCTCCCCGGCCAGGATACGAAGCCAAACGAACCGTCCACTCCACCTTTTGATGAAAGTTCAATTGGCACGTTGTAGGGAATAACAGCCTCTTCCTTTTATTACTTCAAATTAAAAACTTCAAATGTTTATTCAGGTAAAGTACATACATACAGGGTGTGAAACAAATAGTGATGAATTTATAGATGAAGCTAGTACATACAATGCCTAAAGCCACTATTATGCAAAGCATTTCGGGCAAGAAAACACTAAAGACTAAAACTTAATACCAATTGAGATTAAAGTATAAAATGTGTTGAGAAAATATACAAATAAAAAAGGGGGGAACATGGCAGAATAACAGAAAAAATACAATTTGGTCGACAAACATCATTGTTTAAATAAATAGCAGACATGGGTTGATATTATAGGAGTAAGGTAGGTTAAGGGAGTTAATTAGGTAGTGCTTAGTTTTTATCTTAAACTGGTTGAGGGAGGTACAATCTTTAACATGATTGGGAAGGTCATTCCACATTCTAGGTCCTTTGATTTGTAGAGCATTTCTACTTTGATTAAGTCGTGCTCTTGGAATATTAAAAAGGTATTTGTTTCTGGTATGGTGCTCATGGGTTCTGTTACAACCTTCAATGAAGCTTTTAAGATCAGGATTGACATTACAGTTCAGCGTTTCATATATATATATATATATATATATATATATATATATATATATATATATATATATATATATATATATATATATATATATATATATATATATATATACATATATATATATATATATATATATATATATATATATATATATATATATATATATATATATATATAATAGACAGTCTTCATCTCTTGCGTCCTACTGAGTAGGGTTTCATTTTTTGGTCTCTTTGTTATTTCGTTTTTACTGTCACTGTCTCATTGTCTGTGAATATTTCGCCGTTTATATCTGTTCATTACTGCTTGATACGGCCTGGTATCATCTTGTCTGTCATCCTCACTCTAATATTCTTGAGGCCCAGCAGTGCAGGATCGTCTATCACTTAGGCAGACCGCCTCAGCCATTTCCTCGACACACAAAGGCACTGTATCACTGCAATATTCGAGAACAAATTCACAATATCCAGCTGCAGCAGCCACGTGCAAACACGAAGATGCGGAGCAACACGTCCACCTCGCATCATTCTCTCTCTCTCTCTCTCTCTCTCTCTCTCTCTCTCTCTCTCTCTCTCTCTCTCTCTCTCTCTCTCTCTCTCTCTCTCTCTCTCTTGTAATGATCTGGGGCTCAGATCATTGGTTCTCCCTTCTCCCCTCTTTTCCCTCTCCTTCTCCCCTCCTTTCCTTCTCCCTCTCCCCTCCTTCCTTCTCCCCTCCCCTTGGCCGTCATTCGTCTCCTCCTCTTCCCCCCCCCCTGTCGCCCATTTGTCAGGGTCAAGAGGTTGACCTGAGGGTAGGGTGGTCGTGGATACCTTGGCTTCTCCCACTCAACTTCCCCACTCAGATATTTCCCTCTCCATCCCCTCTCATCCCTCTCTGTCCCTCTCAGCAGCGGCCTTCCCCATACCAGGCAGAGTCAAATGTCCCTACTCCTATCTTAGAGGAGACAGGCTTGAACATAAATTATCAGTTTTGTAAACATTGCTCGCAGGTGTCTGGGCTCCATAGACGCGCCTTGTCCCCCTTCTCTAGCTGGGGAGAGCTGACTCAATCTTCAGAAATTCATGTAGCTTTCCACGACAGACGTCGAAGAAACGTAATTTAGCAATTCATGATTTTGAAATGAAGGATGGGGTCTTATTTTATGTAAAGGGACAGCAGGATCGTGCAGTTTTTCAGTTGGTTATCCCAGAGGTGTTGAAGAAGTCAGCGTTGAAACTCGCGCATGCGTCTAAGATTGCAGGTCATCCGGGGATTTTTAAAACTCACATGAAAGCCAAGTCACTCTTTTTCTTCCCCGGTATGTTAACAGAGGTCATTAACTTCGTTAAGTCCTGTGGTCACTGTCAAAGGAGGAAAGGTACCCTTAAGGTACAAGCTCCATTGCAAGAATTCCCAGAAATTTTGGAACCTTTAGATCGGGTGGGGGCTGATCTGATTGATCTGCATCACAGTCATTCAGGAAACCGTTACGTATTGGTGTTGGTAGACCACCTGTCCAGGTACACCACACTGATTGCATTGTCCTCAGAAGGATTCACGAACTGTTGCAAAGGCGTTCTTAGATAGGTTCGTCACTGTATTCGGTCCCCCTAAAGTGTTAGTTTCTGACCGAGGTCAGGAATTTAATGGGAATATTTTTAGAGAAGTATGTAAAATTATAGAAACCACGTCAGCATTCACGACGGCTTATCACCCTCAGGCTAACGGCATGACAGAACGGACGAACCGGTCAGTTAAAGATATGCTTGCAATTCTTGCAGAGCATGATGCAAATTCGTGGGACGAACAACTCCCCTATGTCCAGCTAGCTCTGAACACTGCCATCCATCGATCCATTAACACCCAACCCCTGTTGCTGTTCACAGGGCATTCATGTAATTTCCCATCAGGTCTGCTTAACAGACATAATATTGTGTATGGGGAAGATTACCCATCAGAAGTTTTAAATAAGATGAAAAATGCATGGAGAATTGCAGCCAGGGCTTCCAAGACAGCACGAGACCGCTATGCTCAGCATTATGACAAGAAGGTACGACCTCTTGAGTTGAAAGTCGGGAGTCTTGTGTTGAGGGTTAATGAGGCGGCTCCTGCCAATCAGAGTAGGAAACTTGCACCTAGATGGCGGGGCCCTTACCGGGTAATTGAAAGAAAAGGTCCGGTTAATTTTGTTATTAAAGGTATTTTTGAAGACCAAGTTGAGAGAACGATTCACATTAATAAATTAAAACCTTATCACGCGAGGGAGGAACTAGAGCTGCCTTCAGCAAGTCTAATTCCTGACCTGTCTAATGATCCAAGTGCTGAGTCAGATGATGAGGATGACCTTCTGTCAGATCTCATCAGTAGTCAAGTTCAATCTTGTCACCCTATGGTAACGAGGTCGCGAGCTGTACAGTAAATTGGTAATGATCTCCCCTAGTCAGGTTTAGTAATTTCATAATAATTATCCTGTAGAGGCACTGGTGTGTATTTACTGATGTACATGGCTCAGGTAGCATACTTGCCTTGCTCTGGGGTTTCCAACTTCCTACACCTCAGAGTAATATCCATGCTTCCGCCATTTGTTGTTGTCTGTCTTTCTCAGGTCTGATGGTACATCAGTTCCAGCCTCCCAGTCACACGTGAACCAAGGATCGAGATCAGCAGGTCTGGGGATGACCCACCTGGCTGATAAGATCGGGGTCTGAGGCACGTTACATAAAGTCCTCCCCCTTTGTACCCGGTAACTCGTCAATTGGTTATCCGGAAGGGGTGACTGGCGTACAGTCACCCGGCCGACACCTCACGTCACTAACGAGGTTGTCCCAGTCCAGCCATGCTGTCTTCACGGAGCAGAGTCCAGTCACCATCACAGCCGTGGGCTAGCTGTCTCAAGGTCACCAACCAAGCCCACCAGCCGCGTAGTCAAGCCTGCGGGAAAACCGGAAGTGGAAGACAAGAGGTCTACGAAGAAGAACGCTAATTGCAAGGACTTGTCAGCTCTCTCAAAACCTGCGGTTGCGTCGTCTGTGGAAACCAAGATGCAACGCGGTGGTCTCAGGTACGAACAGCACTACCCCTATAGAGTGCTTGCGGAATCGCCAAATGAGGTACAATCCTGTACCTCGGCCCAAGTTCAGCTACACGAGGGGTTGCACGGAAGGTGTACCGGCCCAGTAGTACCGGGATGACAAGTAAACGCCGGTAGATGACGTCGCCCAGGAGCTGAGGCAGGGCCCACCTGTCCTGTCACCATGCCATCCTCTTCAACGCCACTCGAACCTCACTACCAACGCGAGACATCGTGACACGTCGAAGCTGTGCTCTACTGTGGCAGCCATGGTTAACAATAATCCATCAAGACTGTTTGGGGAGCGATAAGAAGAGGTGAACCCGGGTTCCTGTTAGCGGGGTCCACCTGAGCTGACAGCCGCCAGCTGTCAGCTGTCACTCAAGTCAGGTGCGGGTAGTACGAGACCCCCTGTACTGTCCGTAGTTGGCCGAGGCCGGAAATGGAACTTCCAGACGACCAGGATCTTCAAGCAACATGAGGTAGTCGCCGGAATCTACAGCAACGAAATGTCAACAGGAACGAACGAGAGAAAATATTTATAGAAAAGTTTCATATAAAAATGAAGGCTATTAATATAGTAAACTGTGTTAACTCGGAACAGTTCAACTTTTAATTTTCCATCTGATAGTAAGCACCTATACACCTTCGGAAAGTCCTCTGGACCAGTATTAAATGTTGAAAACTAGAACTAGTGAAATAGAGAAATAAATCTAGAAAGTGAACATTAGAAAATGACCCTGTCTCTAGATAAGTTGTATGAGTAAACTGGTTTGAGAACCATCTAGTAGGGTCTCTAGAAACGTTGATCAGTGGGGAACTTTATCTAGATTTTTCTAGATCCTAGATACTGATAGTTATACATATATATTTTTTTTAATTTTTTTGTGGTTTACTGAACAATAAGGGTGTGGTACACAGTCTGACAAATGTGTTCACCCGCTGTTGTATTGTGGACTTGAATATGAACTCTGGGATATTAGGAGTTTGAGGAACTTATATCCAGAGTATTGTTGTTGGTTAAGGGACATGTCTGTGGACATTGAATTTTTTTTAATAATAAAAATGTTTTTGTGTATTTTCTTTAGATTTTAAGATTGGGATGCGCTGTGGTGGACAGTTGCCACAGGTGTGGAGTGGAACACTAGGTCCCTGAGAGGTAGTGTTCTTCTATTCTGATATAATTTTATAATTTTGTTATTTTTAATGGCATTGATTTTTTTTAATGTGTTGTGTGATGTGTTTGATCTTTATTCCAGGTGGAATACTGGGATAGCTGAAGGCTATCAGCTGATTTTAGCTAGTTAGTAATTGTTAGGTTGGGATTTCTCCAGTTATTTGTTACTATATCAAGACAGGTATAGGATATTTTGTCTTCCAGGTAGTTGGAAGGGTATGGGGCTGCATCCAAGTTGGACAGCCAGGATTATAGGGACGGTCTCTGTCCTTATGTTTTATGTATTATTACTGTTGTGTTGATAGGTATAAATACATGCTGGGGCACACCTTTTGGGTGTGCCGTTATTGTTGTTGGAGTATTGTATGGAATTAGTTAGGATTAGATAATTTCTTTTGTTTTGAGGCATTGGTTGAAAATAGTGTTGGGTTAAAAATGTTGTTTTTGGAGTTAATGGTTAGGGTAGGGCAGGATTTCTGGATAAGAAAAGTGTGTGTAACTTGCTTTACACACAAATTTCTTAATTTCCGAGGAGGGGGAGTTGTAATGATCTGGGGCTCAGATCATTGGTTCTCCCTTCTCCCCTCTTTTCCCTCTCCTTCTCCCCTCCTTTCCTTCTCCCTCTCCCCTCCTTCCTTCTCCCCTCCCCTTGGCCGTCATTCGTCTCCTCCTCTTCCCCCCCCCCCTGTCGCCCATTTGTCAGGGTCAAGAGGTTGACCTGAGGGTAGGGTGGTCGTGGATACCTTGGCTTCTCCCACTCAACTTCCCCACTCAGATATTTCCCTCTCCACCCCCTCTCATCCCTCTCTGTCCCTCTCAGCAGCGGCCTTCCCCATACCAGGCAGAGTCAAATGTCCCTACTCCTATCTTAGAGGAGACAGGCTTGAACATAAATTATCAGTTTTGTAAACATTGCTCGCAGGTGTCTGGGCTCCATAGACGCGCCTTGTCCCCCTTCTCTAGCTGGGGAGAGCTGACTCAATCTTCCGAAATTCATGTAGCTTTCCACGACAGATCAGTGAAGGTGATTGGCCTGAGATAAGGGCCAAGTCCTTATTGGCCCTAGAGAGCCAGACCTCAGGCCTACGTGTTAAATGGTTGGCCAGGGCCAAAATAATGGGTGGAGCCCTGGGGCTGTATTAGATGGTGGGAGGAGCAATCCTTCCCAGCAATAAGTTGGAAAAACTAAATTTCATCAGTGTGTCTTGGGAGTGTATTAGGAACAGGGCCGCAAGCCCGTATCCTCGGGACTGAGGGCAGCCATCAACATCGTGGCCGTAGTGCGGGTATTTAAGGTAGAGTAGCACTTGAGTTTCGTGTCCTCGGTAAATATCCATTGTGCCTCTAGGGAAATAGAATAGGTGATGTGTTCAAATTGTCTTAATTTACATGTTTCATAAAATAAATTGTATAGCTTGTCCAGTGGTATTCACTA